>NC_056739.1:300384721-300609131 GCF_019279795.1 Protopterus annectens
CTTCCCAAACAGCCTCAGACAGAAAATGCCTCCCACTTTCACCCTATCTCCATCCTTTCTACAACTGGGGAATACTTGAAAAAACAATCTACAACCAACTGTCCACTTACATCCAACAGTACCACCTCCTCATTCTTAAACAGTATGGCTTCTGGGCTGGCCAGAGTACAATATCAGCAGTATGATCACTTACAGAAGAAATGTTTCTCAACACAGAGAAAGGAAACCTTCAACGAGCTCTCTTAATTGACCTTACCAAAGCTTTTGATCTTACTGTCCTCTTCCTGCTTCTTCTCTCCCTCCAAGAAATTGGGGTTATCCCCAGAACTGTCACCTGGTTCCAACATTTGTTAACAGACATGTACTTCAGAGTCAAAATACATTCATCTCACCTCTTACCAGAGGAGTGCCCCAGGGATCCATACTCACCCCATTATTGTTTTCATTCTTTATTAACAAACTATCATCTGATCTCCTCAACCTTCATATCAGTCTTTATGCAGATGACATGGTTAGTCTTTAGTTCAGTCCTTCACATTCCACTATTCAAACTCAACTTCAGTCTAACGTCCACTCCCTAAATTCTTTGCTAAACAACCATAAATTATTTCTAAACCCATCCAAAACTAAAAGTATCATATAAGGAACACCACAAAAGTGAAAAAAAAAGTTCTTAAAAACCTCAACATTGTATATCTCATCAATTCCTCAACAAAAGCAACCACATCCTTTAAATACGTAAGGTTTAGACCAGTCACAACATCCAAAGCCACATTAAAAACACCAGGAAAAAAATAAAGTCTGTTATATTGGTCCTGGAAAATATCTCCCTTTCTTTCCAGACCAACTAGAGCTGCAATAAGCAAAGGACACCTATTTTCTAAACTTGAATATGGGCTCCACATCTTAGCCACAGCCTCTAAAGAAATCATCCACTCTATCATCCATTGAAAACAAAATCTGCCTAAGCATTTCCAATCACCCCCTCCCCCACCATCAGAAACATCACTGCATCAATTTGGTTATGGAGTATTTCAATTATCCCACCATTAACTGGGAAACCTACGCTAGCCCTAACTCACTAACTAACTCAAATGCCCTGGAACAAATTGCTCATACCCCAACAAGAGGAACAAACATACTAGATTGGGTTCTCACTAACATGTCAAACAGATGCACTGCCGCAACTGTTGAACCTCATTAGTTAAACCTGACCACAAATCAGTCAGCTTTGTGCTGGCACTAAGCAGAACTCACAAAGGGCAAAATCAGACTAAAAAACTTCACCAAGGCAAACTATACCCTCCTAGGTGAAGGTATAAATGAATTCCAAACTCCACCCCCAGCTAGAAGTGGTAATGACACCGAAGCTTACACTAAAGCCATATACAATCACTTGCATAAGTGTATAGGTGGTTGTACCAGAAAGAGTCAGAGCTAGAGCCCCAAGTAAAAACAAGCCCCCATGGTGGGCATCCAGCATCAACCAAGTTTACAATAAAACAGCAAAAAGTTGCTGTCCAAGAAAACAAAGGCAAGGCCTCCAACAATGGAAAAACACCCTCCTCATCCTCAACAGGCAAAAATACATCTTGTCAAATCCTCTAAGGGCTTCTTTGAGCAAAACCTAGCAAGCACAGCCAAGGATAACTGTAAGGCCTTTCACAGCTATGTATGTAGCCTAAAAGGCAGGACACAAGCATGTGTAGAACTAGTGACCAATGGTAACACACACATTGACTCCACAGAGATAGCAAACCTGCTAGTGGATAGGTTTGGCAAAGATTTCACTCCCTTATCCCCTCCAAGCTTACAACAAACCTTCCCCCAAACCTCTGCCCCACCCTACATACCTGAAAAGTATATCATCAAAGCCTTGTCCAAGGCAAAAAAACACAGCCTCTATGGGACCAGACGGCATCCCAGGCTATCTTCTAAACAGGCTAAAACATGAACTAGCATCACTATTAAGTACCCTTTTCAGTCATAGCCTAACCACAGGCTTTGTTCCTACAGAATGGAGAACAGAAACAATTATTCCACTCCACAAAGGTGGCCTAGAAACAGACCCAGGAATTACAAACCCATAAGCCTGACCAGCCTCTTCTGTATGGCTATGGAACGTATTATTATGTACCTCATAAATAAAGACATAGGCGACCTCCAAATCCTGGATCCAACCCAATTCAGCTTTGTCAAAGGCAGATCCTGCCTGTTAAATCCAGTAAATTTCTTCAAAAATGTGACCAAGGTCATTGATGAGGGCAAATCTGTGCACACAGCATACATCGACTTGGCAAAGGCTTTCGAAACAATCCCATATTTGGGCTTTACTGATAAACTTAGCAAACTGAATGTAAACCCCTTTGTTATAAGATGGGTTGCCAACTGGCTCACAAACCAGACAGTCTATCAAAGTGGGTGACTCCACATCTACTAGCTGATATGCCACCAGCAGGGTGTCATGGGGGTCAGTACTAGGCCCCTTACTGTTTGGTATATACTTCTCAGACGTTCAGGTCAAAAGTAAAGGGTTGTGGCTGACCAAGTTTCAGACGACTGCAAAATAGGTGCAATTATTGAATCCCCACATGATGTCAGTATACTCCAGGAGGGTCTTATACAGACCAATAACTGGTGTCTTAGTCACGGTCTCAAACTGAACTGCATCATCATTCCCTTCAGCACAAACAATGTTCCTTCACACTATCAAGTCAACAGCAATGCCCTAACTACCAACGAAGTGGTAAGGAATCTGGGTTCACAAACTGACTGTGACCTTAACTTCGACCACCATGTGCCTACTGTAGTAGGGAAGGCTTTCTACACAGCACACTTGATTAGTAAAGGCATCACCTCAAGACCAAAACAGGTTGTAACTCCTCTATATCCAGCACTAATCTGGTCCATAATTGAATATAATGCCCTGTTTGGCATGTACAGTACAAAGCACCTGCAGCAAATGGAGAGACCTCAGAGGTTTCTAACAAAGAACAATGGCCTCCAACCTTTTTTGCACCAAGGACCCATTTCATATAAGACAATTTGCCATGGACCAGCCATTGCGTGCGCATAATAAAGTTCATAACATTTATTGATTTATTTGACATTTGTTCTGACTGGACTAGAAGTCTATTTTCAGCCAAGACCAGAGGAGAAAAGCTCCAAAGTACAATAAAAAGACAATTGACAATAATTACAAAAAGTGTACATTCTGCTTAAAAGCACAGTATTGATTTACTATAGTCTAGAGGAAATGGCAACCTTACTGACTTTCTATGTTTATAAGAGCAATATTTAAAATCTGTCCCTATTATTTGGCTCGGTCTAGCATACCTCTCAACTGTACAGATTTTTGCAGAATGCCCAGATTTTTGTCTCATATTTTTGGTCTGTTTATCATAAAATTGTTGCTATCTGGCAAAATCACTGACAGATCATTGAGGTTTGAAGTCAGAAAATAATGACATTTGAGTTTCAGACTTCATACCCTTCAGAAAATACATGCTAATGCAAAACCTGTATTTCTATCTACTTTCTAAGTTTGTACTTAAGTACTTAAATGTCCCTGTTTTGGGGTCTTTGTTCCCCCATTATTTTTGGCTTTGTCCAGATTTCTTACTCTCTCTCTAAGAGGTTGAGAGGTATGATCCAGGTTTATTGTACGAGAGGCTGAGTGGTATGGTCGAGAAGTACGCAAACCTCTTTGCTGCTGCTTCTGCTGCTGTCAGGGATCACTCTCACTCTTCACTCTGTATGTCTGTCTCACTCTCACACAGACACACCCACATAGTGTCTTTTGCATTCATGCATGCATTCACTCGCACAAGATTGTTCTCACTGTCTCTTGATCTGTCTCTCTCACACACACAGTCCCTCTTGCTTTCATGCACACATTCACTCACACATGCAGACAGAAAAATATACACACACACACACACACACACACACACACACACACACACACACACACACACACATACATACATACACGGACTCTTCTACTTTCATACACACATTCATTCACACACGCAGACAGAGACAAATACACTTACACTTTTTTCAGTTATCTTGATTTTTGTTTTACACTCAGTAAACAGCAAAAGTGCTGCTTAGCAAGTGTAAAATAATGGCTCAATCGATCTCACTGCTCACACTCTCTCATACACACAGTCTCTTCTTCTTTCACAGACACACACATTCTGCTTTCATGCACGCATTCACTCACACACGCAGACAGACACATAAACACACTCATACACACATTCACTTTTTTGTTTCAACTCCATGCCTGGTGGCCCAGTACTAAATGATCCACGGCCCGGTGGTTGAGGACCACTGACAAAGAAGGTCAAGGGATTCCAGCACGTGCCTTACACAGACAGACTGAAGTCCCTGTCGCTGTATTCTGTATTGTATAGACTTCTTAGGGGAGACTTATGTATGGCTTACAGATCAATCTCAGACCCAAACCTAATGAACTTGCTGCATATTGGTAAATCAAACTGGAGTAGAGCTACCCACAACAGGGACCTTAATATGGTAAATAGGGACTGTAGGAGGACATGGAGGACAGACAGGGATTTATTCCACTCTGTGTCTTATCTGCTTGCAGTACACTAACAGAGCACCTCTCAAGTGAGTGGATGTGACCTTGTAAAAGGAACCTGAATGAGTGAATGGGGCACAGGGAATTCTTAGCAGGGATTAGCTACAACCCTCTTGACATATTAAATCATTAATAAATGGTCATTTTGAAATGCAATTAGGATTTGAAATTATTATTGAATGGATAGCCTAGTAATCTCCTATCTGAGTGATAATCAATCCCTCCAAAATCTCCTAAATGGCTCCCAGTCCTACAGAGTTGAGCTACTCCTAGGTTTACCTAGTTAGAGTACTCTAGGGTTTTGTTTTTTCTTTGATTGTCAACCAAGCCCTCCCCAAACCACCACCCCAAACACCCTAAACCACCCACCTCATCAACCTCTCTTCCTCCTCTCCACTTCCTCAACCTCACTTCCCCAAACCCAAACTGCACTGTACTTCCCCATTCTTTCCCCATTCTTGTCTCAAACTCTGGCAATCCCTCACCCTTCCTCCTCCTCCCCTCCTCCCCTCTCCTCAACCCCTCAAAATCCCTCTGCAGGTCCTCAAAAAAACAGGTGCTTTTAACTTTACACCTCACTAAACCTACTCCTCACTTGCACCTCTAACTTTTTTACTCAACTCCTCTGTTCTCAACTGTTGCTTTCCTCATATTTACTACATTAATTCACATTTTTTTGTTTTTTTTCTAATATTATAATAATTATACTCTGTTAATATTAATGCATATATATGATTTATTCTGTTTTATTTTTTGTTTTGTTTTTTTTTTTTTGTTCTGTTCATTTTGGCTGTGTGTCTGACAAATGGTTGTCTGTGTGATACTATGTAAAATAACAAAAAAAACAAAAAAAATAAAAAACTGTTATGAAATTCTTAATAATATAAGTATATCACAAGTAATCACAGAGTTTTTGTTTTTTTGTTTTTTTTGTTTTTTTTTTTTGAGGCGTTGAAATTGAAAACTGTTGCCTCTCTTTCACATCTCCTACCACCGAGGATGTCCAGTTAGTTACACTATATACTATGATGGAATTCCTACTACCCTACTGTAATAACTTTCAAACCAGATAGCTCTATCTGCTATATCTGACTAACTGACCACTCATTAAACTCTTTCGTAATCCCCAGTACACCAAAGTAAAATATATTTTGGTTTTTTTTTTTTTGCAGTCTATGTTTAAGAAGAAACCTACTCTGCTAAACTGCAGCATGTCCTAATTTCTAATTTTAGACAAAGTGTAAGACTTACTAATTTGCAGCCTTTATTGCACGTTTCTTTAACTTACTTGCTTACTGTCAAATGCATCAAAAATGATAATTTACTAAGTGTCATGTTCTAAGAACAAAAGATCAAAGAGAGAAACTGTTTAATGAGATAATACATTAAGATCTATGGAAGACATTTAGCCACTCTTAACTGACATGAGCCCAGGGGCATTTGAAAAGTACACACTAACCAAAACAAAAGCAAGTCAGACTGGTAAACCTCAAGTTACAATTATAATTTTTATTGTAATGTATGATGAATGAGCTGCAGTTATGATATAAACAAGAACTTCTACGGAAGACAATAGTAAGCAAACATCACTCATTTCAGCCTTAGATATCTTGCAGCTGTCATATTTGTTTTTTGATCCACCTTTATATGCTCAAACTGTGAACAATAACAGTATGATCACTTCTTCACTCAGTTTTAATAAGGATTTATTTTTATATGTTATTTAGTGTGCTAATAACCTGGTGGATGGTCTGCTCTATAAAGACAATTTTTAGCCACAGCCTGAGAAAACAACAGAAGCATAAAATACCATTTGAATGAAATTATAGTGTATGTATTAGTCAAAAGGTTAAATATATACAATTCACCATACTGGAAGTAAATTTCCATGACAGGATTTATGCATGTTTGATCAGATGCCCAACTGATAGTCTAATGTTTACATCAGCAATGTGCCCTGTGATGACCTAAACCGATCAAAAATGCCCTTTCATTTACTCTGCTACATGCCTTTTCAGGGCAGTGCTGAAACAGAAATGGTATCAGTGTTACTTTGTGTTTGTGTGTACACATCCTGGGATTATGAACATGCCTAAAGTTAACATTCTGCTGGTGGGTTTGGATTTTTTTTTTTCAGGAAGAGTAAAATGAACTTTTTCATTGGCCTAACACTGGTCCTTGCTGTGTTAATAAATGTTGTTGCAATTTATTTTACTATCCACTGAGCATCTATGCACCTTCCTACAGAGCTTGTCTCCATCATCTTTGTCCTCTCTTTACTTGCTTTTTTTACTTTTCGTCCAGTAACTATATCCTTACTCCTATTTGTGGTAAGTACATCTGAACCTGATATGCATCAAATAATCGTATATTCTATAACAGGCTTCCCCGAGGTGTTAGAAGCACCAGTAGAAATGCAATGAGCTTTTAAGGCCACCCAATACTGTCACGCAGAACGAAAAGGATTTTTTTCATACAACATTTCCTGCCTATAGGATATTTGCATGCTATTGTTTGAGGGCAATTGTTTATCGAGGAAAGGCTCAGTAAACCTAATACTAGTTCCAATACTAGTTCCAAATGTCATTTTACAGCATAAGGAATTTAAGTAAGCTAAAAAGAGTGATGAACTATACAAGCGAATGTTGTAGAATTCAAATACAGATTTTCCATATTTGTAGCTTAGGATGTCAAACTGCTGCACTTTATTATAAAAGCGTGACCCTTTTCCCGGTTAAATCAACATATGGGTGACAATGCACTCCATTTTGACACTCATTACAGCGTTACCTGCAGTTTTTGAGGTGGCAGAGCTTTTACAAAGAGAAAAGATTTATCGAGTCAGAGGTACACCTTCTTGTGTAACATTCTAGATTTACCCCTATAAGTTGCTTTGTGTGTTTGCGTATTCAGATAGTGTACATTTTGAGCCATTAAGCATGGTCACATTTAATTCCAATGTATCCATTATATCAGTTGTAAGAAATAGCAAAAAGCAGCAGACCTGTAGCACATAACCCAAGAATTCTGAAAACTAAAACAAAGAAATCAAAAACAGTACAGTCAGCGATGGACCTAATTTAATGTTGTTGTTCCTTCAGCTTTTCCCGGTTAGGGGGTCCCCACAGCAGAACTCTGGTCTGCTAATGATTGGCAGTAGATTTTCACTGTGCCGAGGTGACTGCCAGCTCAACCTTCAACGAAGGCACGCCCATTCACGCATGTCTTTCGAATGCCACTCGACTGCGGGGAGGACGTGCAGACTCCACACAGAGGGCGCTCCAGCCGAAAATTGAACGGGAGAATCTCTTGCTGTAAGGCGACAACGCTACCGCTGCACCACTAGACCTAATTTAATGAAAATGGATATTTACACAACTTACTTTTCTGTTCAGGAGTCTATTCTTCCCTCATGCATGCCTCCTGTAAGGGAGCATATAATTTGTTCATTGTCGTGTACCATTACATTGTGACACAAGGTTAATGTGTACTAACATCAAAGTTTACTTTAATCCTAAGTGTGACATTGGTGAGTCTAGTTAATAATGGAGAATTGTCTTACACATGAGATTAACTTGACATGGTGTTAGTATCTTGGGAGTTGTAGGGATATGTTAGTGCAGCTCTAAACATGGGAAATAATGGTCTTGCTTCCCATTTACAAATATTTTGTTTTGTTTAGGCAACTGTAAGACTGATATTTTATTTTCACTGATAGTGGACAAAATGTTTGTGACCATGATGTAAAGATATTAATCTGTCCCTGCATACACAGTGTGATACAGTATTGGCTAAAAAACAAAGCAGACATGATGAAAGAAATGGTCACATAACAAGGAAGGTGTACATAAATCATGGAAAACAACAAATCTGAACGTTGACCACAGTACAGCTGGCTTAGAAATTAACACGTTTTTCCATACAGCCCTAACTAAAATAATAATGCCATACCATCCACCACTGGTTATGACTCCAACTGGGCAAGGTGCTATGCAATGTCCATCTGCTCCATAAACATGACAAGTTTTACTGGGGGGAGGGAGCCATACTGCTCTAATTACCAGGATAGAGTTTCTGGAAACACAGGCTCCTTACCACGGCTTCTGTTATCCTTCCAGGTTCCCAAGAAAATTCAAATTATGATGTATAACTAAACAACTTTCTCTTTTCATAGGAAATCACCAACTTACTGAATAAGGCATAGCAAAAAATCCTGTGGGGGAAATTATTTCTTCTTGATTCTTAATGTAATTATGAAGTAGTCTGGTTCCAATTTCCCCTTGATTCTATGCTCCCCAGATTACCCCTTTGCTTTTTCAAGGGTAGATTTATTTGGGGCCTGACTGACGAATAAAATAAATGGATTTTTTCTAGTCTTCTCTGATTTACTATCTAGGTTTTACACATCTAGCTGCAATTTGGATGCTTCCCACCCTCTAAAAAAGTACCTGCTCCTCCATTCCACTGTTCTATCCCTAACATATTCCAGCCACAATGCTGCTGGTAAGCTCCTGTAATTTTTTTGTCAACACAGTCTATCATTACCCTTTTTCAGTTCCTAGCATGCAACACACTTGACAATTACTGCTTTTTTATTGACTTTCAGAATGCATTTATTGTGCTTTTCAGATATTAACAAATCAAATTCTCTGCTGTCATTTTGTTCATAGGTTCATCGTTTAATACTAAGCTAACTGCCCTTGCAAGCCATTTTAAGCCCAGCCAATTGTCCTTTTGTGAGGCTCAAACCCTGCACCTTGTGTTTGTAAGGCAAACACCTTAGCCATTAAACCACCCTCCCAACACCCTTGTTTGCATAATAAACTATTTTAGTTATTATGATTTTTTGCTGCACTTTTCAGAATCATATATATTCACTTACCATCTGCTTATGGTTACATGTTTGCAACATACTTTTCAGATGCTTGTGAGAAAGTGATCCTCAAAGGATTAAAAAGAAATGAGTGATTCTCTGCCTCATGGCAGTGCCTTGTGGAAGTCATTGATTACTTAGGCAAAGTGAAGCTGTTGATGCAGAAAAGCATAACTAGGACTTTTCAAACACAGCACATTTGCCGTGTATTAGCTGCCCAGAGGTTTTAATTAGAAATTCATACTCTGTTCATAATAGCTGAAGAACCATAGGAAGACATTTCAGATATTTTGGGCTTTGCAAAGGTCATGGCAGTGAGGGCTTCTCACTTTGTGGTATTCCTCATTAGCACTATATCTGTAACAGAAGTCAGTCCAGTTACCTAAGATGTCAGCTTTCTCCCTGCTGGAATTGCACAAGGTGCATTTTTAAGTCTGAAATAATAGATAAAGACAATGGTCTAGTATTATCTGCAGCAGTGTTTTGTCTCAAGTGAGATGGGGTCCCTTTAAGATTGCATCAAAAAGATAAATTAGGCAAAGTGTTTTCACTTGTGTGTTAGGTGCATTTCTTTCTACAGGTTAATGGATTCTTTTTCTTAAAGTTTATCTGGTAATTTTACTGTTTCTTCACTTAGTATTCTGATATTAGGGACTGTTTTTTTGGTCTATATTTCTTCCTGTCCTTTGTAATAATGTTGTACTTAAGGCAAAACATTCAGAAATTACCTGTTTCCACTTTCTTTTCAGGTGTTACAGCTGTAATGTTAAATCTCATTTATGGTCAGAAAGGTACCCAAAACTACTTTTAACAACTCTACCTTCTCTGTTGATTTAATGAAACTATACCACATAAGGTAAGAAAACAACAGTAGTAAACAATACTTTATGTAGTTGAAGCAAGCAGGTTTCTTTCTGCCTATAGAGTATGATAGTAGTTTCCCTGAATCTTTTCTCCCAGATATATTACAGTCATATGAAGCAAGACTGTTTGTAGGCTGGAAAAAAGACTTTGTGTTGTGAAAAAAAAATGCTAAAGTAACCAAAGAACTGCAACCTGTAGCTAGAAAGATGGGTAAATGTATTTAGACTCTATACCTCTTTTCTTTCCCAGTTTCAATGCAAATCCTTGTAACTAGATGAAAGTACATTAAGAATAGTGTAATAATTGTCCAGGAACTATTTATTAGCCAATAGGAATTCAGAATATGTAATAAATTTATGGTACTTGACAGAGGTATGCATACCATAGTGTCTATAAATAAGAAAATCTGTAATACACTTTTAACTTGTATATGGATTGTTCATTGTCTTAATAAACAAGCAAATGGCATTTGTCCTCCCCTTCAACATTTAATTACAGTACTGCCAATAATGTAAGCACATTTTACTTTCATATTGTTCCAAGTGGAGTTTTTAGTTTAATGACATTCAGTCCTGGTTTTAATGAAGTAATTTTACTTCATTTAATTTTTTTTTGTTTATTGTGGTAAAGTGCATTAGTATGATTATTTCTAGTTCTAAATAATAATGCAGCAGGTATGGATTGGCAAATGGATTATATTACATATTATGCATTCTTGGGGGGGAAAAAAAGCTGCTGGTTTATAGTTCTGACAAGCTTTACCCACAGTCCTTTCTGTAACAGGGTATGATATTTACAAATATATTTATCCACAAATGTGTTACACATGAATCATATACCTAAAGCATCAGTGGTGTTATACGCAGCATGTGTAATATGGTCTATGCTTTATTTTACTAAAATAAATGCAATTTTAACATAAAATCATCTGTCAACTTTCAACACTGACATAATATTTTACCAGGTTCTCATTACTTTATGCTTGATTTCATAAGTCTTTCAGAACAGCTATTGCTACTAACATTAATCTTATTTTTAATTAGCCATTAACATTGGCTGCAATAATGATTCAAAAAGTTTTTAAAGTAGATTTTCAGCTTTGCACATGGATTCATGCTGGGGCTATATGGCTATAGTTGCACAGTTCAAATACAGGTTTCTACAATAATTTGTGTAGTGTTGCTTAAAATTGACTTTTCACTTTGGGAATAAAACCCAATGCATATTGTATCTTGTGACTCACTGAATCAGGAGCCTTGCCTCCTTCTCTAATACTGATGATCATTGAGTAAAAGTATGCTTCCCTGATCTGTAGACTGTTTGGTTAATTAAGTGTAAGAATTCCTTGGCGATAGAGTGTGTAGTCAGTAATGAGTGGGAATTGGCCCCTGGTGATGATGGGTGTGGCATCATCCTTCTAGGGGATGGGGAAGTTTGTCTTGCACTGCTAGCAGGAGCGTGCCTGGTGTAATTACATTACATTTACTCCACTGAAAAAGAAGTGGTAGCCAATGTGGTCTGCATTTTAATGCATTTAACATTTTGCCCCCCCCCCCACTACCTGTACATTCCTTCTTACCTTTTTGTACCTGTCTCATGCCTCTCAAATCTATTTGTGTATTCACTTCCCACCATGCATTCCAGTAGGACATTCAGTGGGGCAACAACCCTTTCTGTGAAGAAATGCTTTCACAAACCATGTGGTTGTTGGTTCCTCTCTTCTGCCAGTGCTCCTCCTTCCTTCCTCTGTTTTCCTGTTCAGGATTACCCCTATCATATCCCAGATGTCTTTTTTAGCATGGTTATGTTACTGTACATGTTAATGGTAGAACAGAGCTGTCACTGATTATTTTCAATTAACCTATACAATTGCCGGATAAGGTCTTAGATGATTTACTTTACTTTCTGTATCCTGAGCTACCCACAGGTAAGCAATAGGATTGCTGAAGGTGAAAGTGAGTAGGGTACAGGCAGAATTAATGTATCCATAATTGTATCCTGCTCTGTTCATGACGGGAACATTCATGCTTTTTCAAGGCTGTTAACGGTCACAGATAAAGCTTTGGGAGAACAGTCCATAACAATGGAGTTTATTGCTGACTGTCTAATTTATACTACTAATTCAGTATTAATTTTAACATGGATTCCTTTTTATGTTTTATTATGTTTTTTTAGGCCACTGAAACTGCAGGGATCCAGTAAGTTATCTGTTACTAGTGACTTGTTTGTAAGCCACTTGTGAGATCAAATGTCCACTCCCCTATAACAGTACTGGACTTAGGCAGTATACAGTTTGAGAAGAGAATCTGGTTTCCCTCAGGGTATGTGTTGGATAGTGCTACAGAGTAAGATGGGATCTTTCACAATTTTCTTATTTTCTGTATGATGCAGCCTTTCACTCACAACCTCAAGACATATCCCTGTGAGGCAATCTGTTTTTGTGCACATATGTGTAAGTATACTGACAAATGAGCTGTTCTTGTCATGTTTATCTTCTGTATTGAGCATTACATTGTTTATGAAATGCTCAACATTTTCACATTAAATGGCATGTATACTAATATAACTCTGTGAGGAAGGCCATATCTTCCCATGCCCTGTGGTTTCTCTATGTGCTCTATTTGTGCAGTTACTCAACTGGCAGTGGGAGCTGCACATCCTCAGAGCTGCACATCCTCAGACCAGGCAAGAGCCTTACTGTTCATTCATTCCCGCCCAAGGAGGTTCATTCTTGGCATTGTAGTCTGATCAGCCTGTGTGTAGGGTTCATTCATCTCAACTATCCAAATTGTTGCTGAATGTCCAGATTTGTGTCCTTTATTTTTGGTCTGTTCCTTATAACATTTGTGGTTTTCAGGCACATTGTTGAAATGCGAAATGACTAAATAATGACAGCCACTTGAGTTTCAATCTTCATATCCTTCAGAAAATGTATGTTAATGCAAAACTTGTCATTCTATCAACTTTAAAATTTAGAAGAGAGATATTTAAAATCTATCCCTGATTTTTGGCCTTTGTCATCACCATACCTTTCAACTCTACAGATTTTCACAGAATGTCCAGATTTTTGCCCCATAGTTTGGTCTGATCCTCATAAACAGAGTTTTTTGACAAATTACTGGGATGCTGTAAGGATTAAAGTCACTAAATAATTATGTATTTGAGTTTCAGATTTCATATCCCTTGCAAAAATCCTCATTGTTGAAACCTAAGTTTTTATAAGAGCAATATTTAAAATGTGTCCCCATTTTTCGGCCTTTGTCCCCCCCCCCCCATTATGGCAGGTTTTGTCCAGATTTCTTGTGCTAAGAGATTGATAGGTGTGGTAGAGTTGCGAAATGGACCAACGTCAGTCCTCAAGTATAGGCCTAACCATCACTCCCACAAGCAGTCTGAAGATGCACTGTTGCTGTCTGTTCAGACTGAGGATGTATGAATGCTCTCATGAACCCTTCTCCATCATCAACCCAGCAGAGGAAAGATTTGCTTTAACTACAGGAGTCAAACTGGCCACTACAAATGGGTGGTACTTTCACATACTGGTATTTGTCCACAGTACTGCAGGTCTAGTCACCTGACTCTCACCTGGATAAGTCAGCTGTTATTACTCATTCCAGTGCCCCCCTTCCCCACTATCTATTCTGTCCAGGACCCATGCTGCAAGTCAGACACAGGTTGCCTGAATCATAGCATGAGTTTTATTGGCATATGTCGTGGGACCAGTCGCCCCTCTTATGTCTGCTGCAATTTATATTCCTAGCACATGGATGGCTCCTTGGTGAATCCCAGCTGTGTTCCCTGCAGACCACACTAGGTCATAGTGCTACTGCATCAGCAGCTCCTCTGCCTTACCAACCATGCCTTTCTTAATACCATTGTAAATGTTGAGAAGTCATGTACTTTGTAAGGCGAGACTGTGGGACAATCCACAGTCATTCATAAATTATAGCTCTGACCCTGTCAGATACATCTATGTCTGGCATGTAACACAGATGTAAATAAAATGAACAGGCACATTAAGCAAACAGAAAGTGTATACAGAACCCAGATCCAGACTGTAGCAGGAGGAGGATTTGGCAGTCATGTAGATGGGGGGGGGGGGGGTAGAGGGGGAGATAGGATAGTGATGCGATGTGTGGGGAGAACAAGAAGACCTCATTTCAAGGGCAGTAGAGTCAGTAGGGAGAGCAGCTGCTGAAGAGAGACACCAGGGAGATGCATTATATAGTTTGTAAGAGAACAGGCAGGTGGAGGAAAGATCTAAGGAGAATAGCGTGAATTCCTTGCCCTTGTGGAAGTGGGCTGATGTAGATTAAGACACAGAATGTAGCAGACATATGAGAATTCAGTCAGATTTTGCAGTGTTCGATAATATGTACTTGCCAGGAGAAAAGCAGAATAAAAACTACTAAAAGAAGGAACCTTTTGAGATGCGTATACCAACAGCATCCTCTGCTTGTATCACCCCCCCCCCCCAAAGTCAGCTGAAGTAATAAAAGGCAGCTGACCTATCCTTGCTTCTCTTCCAGGATTAACAGAGACGACATTTGGTTAACTAATGTAGTACTGTGTCCTAGCAGCCTGCAGGCTTTTATTGCCAGCAGGCTGAGGTTGGAGAACTCCCTTCTGTCTCTCGCTTCAACCTCATGTTTTAGCTTCTAATAGCGGTGGGGTGCCAGCTAATACAAATTTCAGCCACAAAGCACAAGTCTTCATTCCCTCAGCTCTTAAAAGCAAACCCTTTCAATTTGCAAAGTGCAGATATAATGGGACAGCATGCCTCTTGCTAGGATTGGCAGTTGCTTGGCAGATGTGTCACAGAGCTGGAGGGGGCGGAGCTAGAGCTCTCTGTGAAACATTCAACGGGAAGGTTTTTTTCTGCCTTACTGTGTGCTGCTCTGTAATTCTGCCTTGCCTCAGGTTGTGCTGAAGGAGAACGCTTACTTAACCTGAGAGTTTTAACTAGAACGAACTTTCAGAAGGTTTGCATGTACCGTACCAGGAGTTACTGTGGATTTTTGACACAGGTGTTCTAGTGGAGGAACCTGTCCAAGCTTTACCTTTGCTGTTCTGTAAGTATTACTCTGTAGTGCTCACTCTTCTGAGTTCTGTTTCATTGATTGTAAGCATGGTATGCAAGAAGAGAGAGATCCATCTTAAAATCACAATACTGCAGTGAAGAGAACTTGGTACTTCTGAAGTCAGTTCTTCATGCTCAGAAAAGATTTTCACTTTAATCTTTCTCATAGTGAAACATTAAAGTGGTAAGAACTGGAGTCACTAATAGGAAACTGTCAGTTAAAAAGGTTAAATCGTTCCCCTTTCTGTGACATGTATATTAGTACACCTTGCTGATAACATTGGGTATTTTTAAAACACCCTTGTTGCAACATGACTGACTGTGTGTGCATGTGTGATATATAATATATGTATATATGTGTGTATATAATATATGTATATGTGTGTATATATGTATATGTATATGTATATATATATATATATATATATATATATATATATATATATAATATCCCTGGCACTGATTTGAAATTATGCTGTTGTCATCTGAAGCAGAAATTTGCTGAGAATTAATTCCCACAGCATGTATTTAGGGTAGTGGCTCATGTAAAGGAGGTAGGATGATGCTGAGTTGATAAGTAATTTAATGAATAGCACCACTTGGAAGAATAAGACATTGGGAAATAATTTTGTGTTATGATGATTAGTTTAATAAATTCAGCTGTGAAAAATTAGTGATTCTCACACTTGCATTTCATTTATGTATGTATATAATTTGATTATTTATGACAGTAATATTAGTGGTCACGATTAGCGTTGCACAGGAACACATGGCTTTGCTGTGCAGTGAAATATTACCACAGTAAATACCTCATGCTTGCTATAGATTGCTGTACAGGCCAGCACTTTGCATTGATGTATGTGCCTTGAGGTGAATGAAGGGAGAGTTTCTTGTTTGCTACATTATATTTGCTTGATGGATTAATTGACTTCCTCAAAGTTTGCAGCTTATGTGTATTATTTACCTATGGCTAAATATTTCCTGTCCACTGCTCATTCCAGTGGTGCATTCAAACAGTGCATGCCTTGCTCTGTGACTGTCCAGGGAGTTGTTCATCTCTACAGTGTGTTTTGTTTTCCATCTTTTCCAGTCTGCCCTTTCAGTTCAGGATGACTTTTCCCTTAGTTGCATGAAGACACCTGTTGTTGAGAATCATTGAAGAAGGAGGCTTTGTCTATTGGTATAGAAAATGGTAACTCAAAGCATAGCTTTTAAAACACGGCTTCTCTGAGCAGAGATGTGAATAAATGGATGACGCTTTCATTTTCTATAGACTGATAAGTGTAAATGGAGCCAATATAAGCTTGTGCTGCCCCTACTACCTCAGTATTTTATTGACTTGGTTACCTGAGACTACATTTGCAGGATCTTAATATAAATACTTAGCATATGTGTGTGCATTCTGAGGTAGGAGGCCAATTGGCATACAGAGTCCTTGTTTCACCTGGCTGAAGGTGTTAACCTGCACAATGGCATGAGACCTACTGGCAGATGTGGAAGGCACAGAAACATCAGCACTGTTCTTCTGGAGGGCTGCTGGCAAATGCATTGCTATTTGAGGTTAGTTGCACTTGATGGATGTGAAAGCACTACAGGAAAGTCAAAAACCCAGCTTCAAAGTTCCAATGTGCAAAATTGTCATTTATTAATGGTATGGCCTGCAATACATCTCCAACAATAAACTGTCACCTTAATAATGAAGCACTGTACACAAATCTGAGGAAATGCAATGGGTGTGCAAAGTTAAGGACTGTTAAATTTTCTTCACTTAGCACCATGTGCAATTACCAGCCGTCGGGACTTTGGGCATTTTCTGGTGAGTGGTGTTGTGATACCCCTGCAGGCATTTATGAAGTTTTGATACCAGTATGGCTACATAGACATTGTGGGCTACTCCAGTGCTAGCTATCCGATCACATCACCTTAGGTGTGTGTGATCCCTGTCCCATCATATTGGGCCCGTGTTCCCCCTGCCCCATCCCATCTCACATAGTAACAGTATCTAGATTGCTCCCTTATTCCATGTTGCAGTACCGATTAAGTAATGAAATGGATCACTCTATTTACATGTTACAGGTTTATCTTTCAATCTGAGAGCAGAAGCCATTTATCCACTTGCAGTTTTCTATGCCTCGGGACTAAAGATGCTGCCGAAAAAAAAAGCTTAGCTTATTCTGTGCAGATCATGAATCAGACGTTGGATTCACTTGTATTCTGCTTTTCTGTGTGTTTTTTCATAATCGGGTGATCTTCCCCTGTGCCAAGGTCTGATTTGTTGGGGGGAGGGGGCTAATAGAGCATTCTTAAGACAATAAAGGTATATATTGGGTAAAACGCAGGAAATGGAAACTAGCCTGTAGCAAAATGAATAAGATTACAAATGTATGGAGTCAAAACGGTCACCGAGTGACAGACTTCATGGGTTGACAGCAACACTAAAAAGTATACACAGCAGACTTAAATTATGTAATACACAGAAAACACCTCAAAACACTTCTATATAGTAGCAATGCTACAGACTTGTTAACCACCAGTAATTCTACATCAGTTGTAGAAGAATTGTACAAAGAGAGATTTTAAAGCTAGAAACTAGAGCAGGTACTGACCAACAGCCTCTCAAAAACAGGAAAAGTATTTTGTTGCAGATGGAATAGTCTAAACTTGTATTACTTAGGTAAATGTCAACATTTGGAAACAATTTGATTTGCTTTGGTCAGGTAGTCTTGGCCAGGCCACTGCTGATAATATTGTTTGCAACTATGTTCTATAATTTCCTTTTGTACTTTGCAATTCCTGATCTAAATATTTTTCTACATAGAAATCATTTTAGGTCATCTCTAGAATATATAAAATACCTTGTTTCACTGTTATGTTTCTAGCTGAAGAAAGATAGGTTATGGTGTGCAACAGGAATTTAAAACTACACAGATGGATAATGCTCCTAAGGCCATTTCTTTTATTATTTGCATGCAGTGAGAGTATGAATTAAAATGTTTTTGTCTACAGCTTATATATTTTTTTTAGAGTAGTTAATGGTTGATCAGACAATACTCGGCAGGCTATAGTCAGAAACAAGAAGCACTATCTGATTTATTTGTTGTGCTTATGTGGGTATTTAGAAAGAGGCTCTTTTTTGCATTAGTGACACTAGTCAGCAAAGTATTTGAATAGCTTAGAATTTAAATGAGTAATGGAAATCATTCTTTGTCGGCTGTTTTGTGAGCAAAGGGTGGTAACTTCTTATTAGTGTACAAGCTGATTATGATAGACGTAATGTAAGGAAGGGTTGTTAAAGTGCCCATTTTATATTACTGTGTTGTATAGCAAGCAGTCTTGTTACTCTTAAGTAATATCATAGTGTATATTACTCAGATTCAGGAACAAATTTCTTGGCTTTTGAAGAAAGACAGGTGTGTGTGTGTAGATGATTAATGTTTTATGGTAGTTATTTCCTGGGCAGGGGGAATCTGAAAGAATGTAGATAGCTGTGAAGCATCATTAGCACCTGAATGAGAGCAGCAACACAAGCATTGGAGGCCGAGCTGGATCTCTGTCAAATGAAGACAAAGGCAAGGTAATGGATCAGGCCCCTCCCCCACCATTCCAGTGGCCCATTACTTGGCTATTTCTCCCCAAATATCATAAACACATTTCAAACCTGTCAGCATAGCCAAATTATGTTATCTTGATATTTTGTAACATGTCTGTCAAACCAACAAAAGCTAGTACAGCAAGCGTGTATACTTAAACCAGGTAAGTAACAATGACTCGTATTTATCTCCTTCAAAATTCAAAGATCTTTAGTTATAGTAACAGTATTTTGTCAAGTAACAAACTTTACAATTTCATTAAATATTTTACCAATGATATAATGCTCCAGCCTAGTTAAGCCCTATTGGTGGGCATCCTCTTCACTAAAATTAACAACATAGCCAGCTTTAATAACTGTGGCTGCAGGGTTAATCCTCATTGACTGCTGTTGGTTGGGGGAAAATGAGGAGAAAAAATGTATTAATTTTCAATTATACTCTTTAACCTGAACAGGACTGTAATATGACCCTGTTAGGACAAAGCTGTAATGAACATAAGGCACTAGAGAGATCAGCAGCCCAGGGTGACCGATCTCAGTGCAAACTGTGGAGTTTAAGAAGAGCTGATGCTTCTAATCTTCAGGGATGGTTTCTTTTTCAGGGTTTTTATATATACTGGCAGAACAACTGATACTATAACTCTCAATGTCTTTGTGAAGAATTCTGTTCAGTGATAAAAGTAATAGCATAATAAAGTCTCAAAATGCGGAACACATTGTATATATTACTCTAATTCACTTAAAAAAATTACTAGAATAACACATTATGCATCAACATGCAATTTTTAGACAATAAGTGTAAAACTCTGATTACTTGATTTAGTGTGACACAGTAAAATTATGAGACAAAATCAGGAATATCTGTGAAATCAGGGATAGTGATAGGTATTAATTTACTACTTACTGAGGTAAATAAAATTGACTTATCCCTGTTGCTGTTTGATGACTGCTAAACAGCAGTCACTGATCTTGTGTAGCAGTAATAGTGTTGTACAATGTACTTGCTGAAATAAGTACAAAATTAACATTGCTGTGATGTGTGTGTGTGTGTGCGTAAAATATCATCGATTTTTATCAATGCACACATCCAATAATGCCAGAACACGAACATTATTCTTCTGGGTATCAATAAAAAATGTAGCTAACAAGTGATTGTATTTCAAAAGTAAGGCATAATGTATGTCATAGGCATTCAGACACTTAGATCTTCTAGGTATCAGATGGCCTCCACTCCCTAGACTGTATAAATAGACACATGGGGCTCCCTTAATCATTCTTGACTGTGGGCACCCCAAAGGTTGAGGAAAAATGAGGAGGAAAAAAATGCTTTCATTGTCTGATTGCACTCTTTAGCCTGGATGGAGTTATATGATATGACCCTGTTAGGATAAAACTGATAATAGCCTCTGTCCTCAACCACAAACATTCTAAAACATCCCTGCTCAGATGTTTGTGTACAGAAATTATTGTGTGGTCATCATTTCCTTTACTTTTCTAACAGACCTCAGAGGTATACAAAGGAAGTTACTTTGCTCCTGTAGGGGCAGTGTACGTCATTATTTATTTTCACTTTTGAAGGTTGTGCATCAGAAAAATCAACTGCCAATCATTAGTGGATAACTGGGAAAAGCCGAAAGACACAAAAAAAAATAATTTTCACTTTCCTCACAATCAAACATCAGACACATATACAGCTGGTTGCCTTTGGGGTTAGGATCGAGGAGTTAGTAGGCATGCTATATATATGTATTTCAGCAGTCACTTGAAATACATGACTGAACCTCTGCTTTCATCCCAATCTAACACCAGAGGGTTGCATAGGCAGTGACTGTCTTTTGGGAGGATTAGTGATATACAGGATCTGTGTATCCCCACAATTGACTTTTTAATTTACTTGGAGCTCCTATTTTTGTCAGCTTTGAATTTTAAGTCTAGGGTACAACTTATGTCTTCATTGAAAGAAAAAAAGACTGAAATTCCTTTTTTCTTACTCACAATTTTTGTTTAGGCCACTTTTAGATTAACAGGTTGGGTAATGCTGTAGCTGGCGGCTTAATGGAGTTATTTCCTAAATGGTTATTAGTATATCGAAAAGACAGAAGGAAAACTAAAGCTGAACAGCAACATTGAATTTCTTTCCTTAATCATCATTTCTGTTCAAGCCATCATTGGGTAAAAAGAAAAAAAAACTTAAAAAGCACTTTAGAGCATATATAAAGATATGGCTTCTTGAAAAGCTGAAGAAAAAGGTAAAATGTGAGAAATGGAAGAAAAAAGTAATGTGCATAAGTGGGAAGCCCAACATGGGGAAAACAGAAACTCTGGAGGGTGTGTGTGTTTAGATTTTTTTAGTGCCAATGTATCCTTGTTACACCTAAATGGCAGTAAAAATGTCCCTTGTGAGATGGGCCACAGTGTGGTATGTATGCCTGTTGTAATAAGATCATTGTAGCTACAGGTCAGTCTGTATGCATGAACTAAAAAGATGGATAGAAGTAGTGGCAGTGACAGGGTGATACTTAGACTGCCCCAACTTGATATTTGCTGGGGGCCCCCAAAATGCTAACACCGGCCCTGCCTGTCAGTGTACATTCTATTTTCTTTACTTCTACAATAATTAGAGATACTTAAAACTTCAATGTCAAATTTTATAGCACAAACACTGATGGCCATTTTTCTAAACAAAACAACACAGTTTCATGATGAAAACAAACTTGGCATGAACAGTAAGCTTCTCTGCCCTTGAAACTCACATTCATTGAAACATTGGAGCCCACATTCAAAGAAATGTATCTAGCCAGTAGCAGATTGTTTACTTTTCGGCTGTTTTCAAACCACGGGCCTCTTGCACACATTTTTAGGACCATGCATATATGCCTATTTTCCTTGCACCATCCTGATTGTATTGAATTATATTCCATATATAATACAGCAGCACTTTTTAGAGTGCGTGTTAAATTTGTAGGTTTGAACATTTTTTTTTTCAGTAAGCAATGAAACAAAATGTATGAACCAATAATGACAGAACTACCTGTTACAGAACATTTCAACCACAAAAGGCCACTTAAACTTCTGTCATTACAATCCACATATATCCGTCAATATCTGCAGAAGTAAAAGTCAGTTAAATAATTTCACATTAAAGAGATCTAGAAGTATTGAAGAGGTTGCTGCTGGCAAACAATTTTATATTTCACGTATAAATTCAGTGCCTGCTGCCATTTAAAGAAAAAAATTGTCCATGTTAACTTTGAAAGAAAATTGTTAAATTGGTAGAACCCACAGCCTTCTGCACCAAAGGTAAGTGTGTTACCTGTTGTGCGGCTAATGCTGCTTTCAAATTTTATAGCACAAACACTGTGTTGTTTAGCAATTGCCATAATCTGTTACACATTGAAAACAGACTTAGCATGAGCAACAGTAAACTTATCTTCCCTTGAAAGTCAACATTCTTTGAAAATGCTACAGAATCTAAAATGCACTGGAACTCGGTATTCTTTAAAAATGCACAGAAACCCAACAGTTCTTCATGACAATTTAGCACTTGGTGTAGAGGGTTCAGGATATAATCTCCTGTAATCAATGTGCAGTGTTTGAGCTTGAATAAGTTAAGCAACCTACCATACCTAACTAGGGCACTTATATACACACACACACGCGTGTGTCCATGGCTTTAGTCAGTCCTGCTGGATGACCATCAAATCTCACAACCTCTCGCCTGTCATATCTCCTGCTCTATAATTGGGGCTTTTATCATTCAGCATTAGGACATTTTAACAGCTCACTGTGTTGGTTCTGGGCTTGCTGTTCTTTGCTCGAATGCATCTCCCTTGAGGTCCTAAAACATTCCACTTTTACAGATGTCTTTCATATTTTCTATTTACAAATGGATGTCTTTGGAGTTTGGACTGTTTATAAATAAATTAATTTATTTTGGGGCTCCCCAGCCAACATCAGCCCTAAGCAACTGCCTAGGTCAACTAGTGCTGGATCCAGCTCTGATTGGAGGTAATGCACAATAAAACATGATAATTTCAGAAATACTTGCAATGTTCCCTAACATTCTGTTCATATCCTGCTTGCTCCTTTGGATTCTCTATTCAGCAGGAAGAGAATATTGGCCTTGGATCCATCAGCCCTTCCATGATGAGGCTGTCCATAACATGTCATGTGAGTAGGTTATCTAAAGATTGGGATGAGGAAGTAGGCAGCCAAGCAGTGACAAGAGGACAATTGACTGCAGTAACCTTTTTCCCCAACCTGTACAGTGGTAGGATTAAAACCACAAGATGTCTGGAATTAAGTAGTAAACCAAAGACATTTTGACTGTGAATCAGATAAAATACAAGGCACCTGGGACAGGACACCATAAACATCTTGCCAGTACCTACCCTAGGTCTTACCTTCCTTTTCAGTGTTGAACAGGCTGGTCACACCCAAAGAGAATTTATGAATGCCCATCCAATTATCTGCCTCCCTTTTGTAACAAGATAGTGAGTCATGCTGCTTAATTTGGAGAGGAAGTTTGTTCCATACAATGGGTAGGTGTGCACGACAAATCTCTATCTCCATCTTGTTTTGTTTTTATTTAAATATATTAGGTCTCTGGATCTAGTATTAGTAAGACTGTTTTGTTTCAGTATAAGATGGCCTACTAAACAAAAATATCACTCCTATGGATTCTATAGAATACTTAAGAAAAGTATGGAGTTTCCAGTGTCTCCTGCTAGCTCAGTTTTCTTTAAGCCCTTGACCATCTTGGCTATGAACCACTGTGGTCCTTGCAGTTGCTTGATGTGTATTGCATGATCAGCCTAGTCGGTGTGTAATACAAGGAGGTGAAGACTTTATTTGATGTTGAGGATGTACCTTTTGCAATGAATCTTGCAAGGTAAAAAGACTTTCTAACCAGTGTTGCAACAAGATAGTCATGTGTGTGGGGAAACTATGCACCCATGTTCCAAGACCTCTTGCTACATTCTCATTTTGAAGTAGGGTGTTTAAACTAGAGAGATGGATTGTTCATCAACTGTGGCAGTATTGCCTTTTCCAGCATTTTGAGTCTATTTTTAGTTCACCATTTTGAGTCTATTTTTAGTTCACCATTCATTAACAAGCATAACCTCATGTTGGAGTGCCTGTGTGTCAGATGGGGACCTGAAGATGACACCCATTTTGCAGTGATTCCCAAACTTTGTGAACCAGAGAGCTTCATTTGTGATTTGGATATCGGAGAAGCCTGCTCTCCAGTGTCTATGCCAGACTCTCAAAGAAGTTTCTCAGATTGATCAGGTGGGATCTAACCTTTACAAAGCCAAACTGCTTGGGAGGTGGGTCAAGTCTGATAAAGATTCTGATATTGGATTTATTCAGGTTTATTGTCCCTTCCTTCACTTTCAGTGGTTTAAAAGCTGCCTATCTGAGAGACTGCAAACTGTTAGACAGCAACATACATTTTCTCCTTACCTGCCCATTACCACTGGTGTACCTCAAGGCTCAATTCTCGGTCCACTTCTCATTTACATTTTCATTAATGACCTCTATATCTCTTTTAGAAAAAGTCTCTGTACCTGTCCTAGAAAAAGTATCACTTATACAGTATGCTGATGATTTGACAGTAATATGCTCATGTGACATTTTGGCACATCTTCTTGAAGTTACATGAGAAGCCTTCACCTCTAAAAACTGGCTTCACAATGTCCAATTATTAGTTAACCTCAGAAAACAAAAAAACTGCTCCTATTCCTCCCCAAAGCACACCTGAAGGACAAATCCAGCTTCAAAATCTTCTTAATTAGCAATACAGAGAGATAGAAACTGTAACCCATAGAAAACTGGTTGGTGTGACAATTGATGACAACCTCAGATTTGAACTTTGCATTTAAAATAATATATGAAAAAATCACCAGAGCCATGGCATGCTTTACAGACATAAACATCTTCTTTCTAACTACTAAAACCACCTACCTTCTTTCTTCACTCTTATTTGGTGCCCCTAACCTTACCAACTTGCAGGTATCTGTTAAAACTAAACTTGAAATATAATAAAACAAAGCGTGGAAAACGCAGACCATAAAACTTATAACTACAAAAAAGGAAAAAATTGTTTGGACATGCCGAAAAGCTATAAGTAATTTATTCCACAATGAATACAAGCGCTTTCACCCTACTGTAGTGCTGGGCTTTTTCAAGACTTGAAAAAGCCCAGCACTACAGCAGGGTGAAAGCACTTGTATTCATTGTGGAATAAATTACTTATAGCTTTTTGGCATGTACAGACCATTTTTTCCTTTTTTTTTAAACTTAAAATATGTTACAGCAAAGTTGCCAAATTTGCTACCAATAAACAGTACTATGCACATCGCTACAAAGCTCTTAAAGTTTGAACTGGCTTGAACTATCTCACTACCTGGACTTTGTAAAACTAGCTACTATCCACAACATCATTTATAAACCCCAGGCCTGTCCTACACTAAGCTCTAGTCTTCTTACTATCACCCAAACAGACCCCTTCAGTCTAATGAGAAATGACTTACTATCTATAAACCTCAAAAAGCAATTGGAAATGGCCTTTACTGCTACTCTGTTGCCCAAAAATGGAATTCTATTCCTCAAGCAGTTAGAACTGTAACCTACCATTCTTTTCTTGAAGCCTCTTCTGAAAGACCACCTATCAAACTCATGGCTCCGCTCATGCTATACCCCGGTTGAACATAAATCTTGTCTGTTTTTCTCCACCCCTATCTGTACACATCCTTTACCCAGCCATCTCTACTTCCTCATAGTCACTTGGCTGTCCTACCCTCTGTATCACTTTACATAACTTCTTCCTATCACCTCCTTCCCATTTATACCTAATGTATCCTAATCGCTCTCCCCCTTTAGTAATAAGTAAAAGTCATGAGTTTAGTTCAGTTTATACTATGAGTTTCCAAAATGACGCTCTCCAAAATTTTATATAGTGTTTGTGTGCTTTTTCTCATTCTAATATATTTTTAGTATATTTTATGCCTTACAATATTGTTTGTTTTTGAAATGCATAATTTTCAACTGATTCTTATGCAACGTGTTCGAACATTTTTTTTTTTTTTTTTTTCACTTTCCATGTTAAGTGGAGCTTTTCTCCCTGGGCATCTGCTGAAAATGGGCTATGACCGAGTTGACTTTCCCAGTAAACAAATGTCAATAAATACATTTTGATATGTTCCATGGCTTTGCATGTAATACTTGTCAGACTGGATCTATAATTTCTAGTGGTGTCACCACAGCTGTGCACCAAACCTCAGGGACAAAACCTGTTGAATACATTAAGAAGTGGGTCTGTCAGCACTTGTTTAGTGATGTTTATTAGGCAGCTGGGTATATTATCAGAACCCATGAAGGATTCTTCTTTATTTATTTTATTTTTTAATTACTGTTAGCAAATATACTTGATTAATTAGGGGATGGAGACCTTCATGGAAATGTCAGGTTTGTATAGTTGTAGCCAGGATAGTTTGTACTGAAATTGTTTGCTACTATATTGGTAATATCTATTGAATCTGTGGAGGTTTTCCATTTTGAATGAGTTCAAAGCAAATTGTGTTTATTCCTTATCTTCCTGCTGTAGCTAAAGAAGGATTTGCAATTGCTTCTGGTGCAAGTTTTTCATGAGATGCCCTTGTTTTCTTGCTGATATTTTTAAATTCCTTTAACCGCTTCTTGACAGCCTTGATTTGAGGTATTTCATATCTATATTTTATGAAGTTTTTTTTTTCTTTTACAATATATTTAATTCAGATGTATAATTTATGAAGTTTTCTTATTTTACAGTATATTTAATTTATGCTTGTGCAGGTGAGAGTATAACTTGTCTGTGTCAGCACTTGCCAAATAAGCATATTAAGTAATACAGCTATATGTGAATTTGGAAACTTCTCCCAGAATTGTATAATGTTGTATGTCTGAAGTCCTTCAATTCAGTGATATTTTCATCTGAAGGTTTTAAGATATTGATGGAGAAGGCTGCCAGTTTGGCATCAGACTTGAAGGGGAATACTATTTAAAGATGGTATGTTTTTAAGGACCAGGTCAAGAATATTTGCTGTCTATTGGGTTTGTTGCTGAACAAGTCATCCCTGGATGAAATTATAAAATAAGTTATGAATATCGTGCATTGGTGGTAAAGTTTTTTTCCCAGTTAATTCTCAGAAAATTTAGTTTCCCAGGATAATGGAGTTTCTCTTTATAGGAAGCTCTTCCAGAAAATTAAGGAATCTAACATGTTTTTGGGGAACATGGGGGGAGTTCTGTTGTAAGCTATGATCTCAATTTATCCTATTTAGTGTGATTTGGATATTAGCAAGCTAATTGTTTTTTTTTTTGGGGGGGTGTTCTTAATGTGCATCAAAGTAATGTGGTATCTAACAAACGGATACGCCACCATAGTTTCCATTCATGTGTAAAGGCATGTTATGCACAAAACCCAGGTATGGTAGAATGGTCTCTGAGCATTTAAAAGTGAATCTCAGCAGCGATATGCACTAAAGTGCTGCCAGCGCAGGAGGGCTTCAAGGTCGGTTAGCTTGTTATTTGTAGATGTCTAGCACTGAGTAGAGCCACCTTGATGTGTTATTGTGCTTGATTTGTTCTACTAGTTAGTCTAAGAGGTCCATTAGCTAGACCTTGCCAAAGCAGTTTCAACTGTCAAGTATCTCATACCAAACTGACACATACCTGATCTGATGGGCCGATAGCCTAGTACCTACCTAAGGGCCTACGTAAGCCTAGCCAACAAGGTTCCTTGGCTTACGCCACCCAAGAAAGTTATTTTCCTGTGCCACTGTTGAGCAGACACACAGAATTGATCGCCGGGGTGTATTTCCTATTTCCCATCCACTCGAGATTTTTCTTGAAGAGTGCTAATGAAGAACTTTGCTTGACATAGATGGGTAGCCTGTTCCAGAGTATGGGAAGTCTCTGGGACAGGAATCTATCCCTCCAGCATGTCCTGTTTATTGTGGTGACAAGGTTTAGGTTCCTAGAGCATGTAACTCGGAGGGATTGGGATTTCTTTAGGTGTAGCATGTCCAACAGCTCTGGGTTTGACATAACTTTATATGTTGGGCAGAGATCACCTCGGAGTAGGTGATATGCTACGGAGTAAAGCTGGAGTTTTATGAGGTGGTCAGTGTAGGGCATTTGTTTGAGGCCAGTAATCCTCTTTGTGAGGTACTTCTGTGGCCTTTCCAGCAGCTGCAGATGTCTTGTGAGGTACATTCCAAAAGGGGTGTTGTACTCTATAATGGGTCTAATTCGAGTAGAGGGCAACAATTACCTCTTTTTCCTGGATGAGAACCCTTTTATGATGAGGTGTGCCACGTAGAAGGACTTCTGACTACTGTGGTGATGTGACTATCAAAGGAGAGACTACTGTCCACCTGGGTGCCAAGGTCTCTCATCACGCATTCAGTGTTAAGTAGATTGCTGCATATGTGGTTGGTCATGGGTGCAGAGTTTTTCCCAAAGGGGATGACACTGCACTTTTTGGCATTGAGCTTGAGGCCATGGCTCTGACACCAGGCATTTGTCTCAGCGAGGCCCTTCTGTAGGATGTCCACATCATTTGGGGACTTGACTATGGCTCCTAATTTGCAGTCATCTGCAAACTACATTAGCCAGAGGCCTTCCGTGTTGGCCTGTACTTCAGAGAAGTAGATACCAAACAGGAGAGGTCCCAGGATGGAACCCTGTGGTACTCCACTTGTCACTGCTTTGAGGTCAGATTTGGAGTCTGCAACTTTTACAGTGTGGGTTCTGTCAGTGAGCCAGTTGGCAATCCATCTTGTGATGTAGGGATTTATGCCTAGTTTAGTGAGTTTAGCTATAATTCGAGAATGGGGGATGGTGTCGAAAGCCTTGTCGAGGTCAAGATAGGCTGTGTGAACCACCTTACCCTCATCTACGGCTGTGGTGACTGCCTCAAAGAAGTCAATTAGGTTCAGGAGGCATGATCTGCCTTTCACAAACCAGAACTGTGTGGGATCCAGAGTTTAGAGGTTACCAATGTCTTTGCTTCTGAGTTCCATGATGATGCATTTCATGGCCTTGCAGACCACTGTTTATCCAGTTGGTAAAACCAATTATCTTTTCTTTGTACTTTATCATCATTCTTGATGAAGGAAGGATTCTGCTTATACCAAGCTCTTTCTGCATTTGTAATGTGCATGAAGAGCTCTGAAATATGTCTCTGCACATCCCTCAGGGTTTTACATACTGGTTTGTACACGGAGAGCTTGAAAATGGCTCTCTGTGCATCTCTCAGAGTTTTGCATGCCTGGTTAGCTCATGGGGAGCTCTGAAATGTCTGTCTGCATGTCCCTCAGGATTTTACATGCCTGGTTGGTGCTTAGAAAGTTCAGAAATGTCTCTTTGTGTATCCCTCAGAGTTTTACATGCCTGGTTGTTTACCACCACATGGACCATCACCGTAATCATTTGCCTAGCATAAGGTCCTTATGGGCCCTTGAAATGCTGACTATATTAGCTACTGAAGACCACTTACTTGAACCCTGCTTATATTCAGCCTCATGAGAGTAAAATCATTGTGCCTGATTATAACATCACCTGTCACTAGTGGATTTTTATTTCTGTCTGCTGAGTGTATTAATGCACTGGATTTGGACGTTCATCCACATGGAGATTCTTAGCTGTGGCTGTACAGGAACAAGAGACACTGTTTGCTTTTCCACTGGTACTAATATGACATATAAAAAGAAGTCCTTCGGCATTAGTGACATTGAATCAAGGTCAGAAATTAACTGAAAAGGAATGTACCAAGTATTGGTGTTAAGTTGGACACCATTTAGTGGTAAACAGAGGTTGCATTCAAAACCCTATATATTATTTTGCATGTCCTGTGAGGAAAGTTTCCTATTTTATTGGATGATACTAAATGGATGAGGTTTTTTGTAACCACCATTATGGTACTGAAATGGATTTGCTCTATGTTTCTGATAAAAAGGTTGCTTTATTAATATTAACTATAACACTCTTTGAAGAGTTAGATTTGAGCTACCTCAAGCAGCAAACACTGAAGTAGTGAGTAACAAAAGGGCGAGTACTGAAAATGCCACTTGTCCAGTAAAATTTACTAACTAAATTATGATCTGCATTACCTTGGTTTTCCCAGATCCAAAATGCTAAGCTTGGCTTTGACTGAAAGGCATTCCAGAGCACTTTTGCTCTTGCTTTTTCTGTCCACTGCTGACCAGCCATTAGCCTCCCCTTTAACACTGACCTCTGCCATCAGAAATGTTCATTACAGTTTTTTTCTTTAAGGCTTTATTCTTTTTTAATTCTCAGCAGCAGCTTGAATATGCAGAAATCCCCCAGTACAGGCCTGTATGCACAACGCCTGCTAGAGCATAGGAGAGTGCTGCTGAATGGTACTCATTCTTACATTTTGTACTGCACTTGCTAGAAGGGGTATCAGCAGTTATAGTGGAGACAAACCTGCCATGCCTTCCCTTAGGGTAGGTAAGCCAGGTGTCACTTGTTTACTCCTGGGGTGACTCTTCAGATCCCGGGTCACTACTTAATCCCTGGATGATTGGGATGTAGTAAGGGCTTTATCTGCAATGTGGAGCTAGCTTTTCAAAAGCATTTTTTACCCTTCTGAGCCATAGAACCAAATTTAAAAATGGGGCACCAAATACCTCATGCTATATTTGTTGGGCAAGAAGCCAAAAAGTAATGTGTGACAAAAGACAAAATAAGGGACAAATTACTTCTAAAAATTAACAATAGGTTTGCATCAGCTTGACTTTCCTGAGCAATATAAAATATAAAGCTCTAATGGATAGCATTATTGACAGACTATAATCCTCCATAATTTACGAGAGATTGAACATTTTACAAGGGACAGGGCAACAATATAGAGCAAAATCAGGGATATTTGAGAGCTGTGACCACTGCCACAACCCTCTTAACCAAATGTACCAACTCTGACATTATAGTTGTTATAACTTTGTCCCTATTCATACTGGGCAGAGCTCCTAGGAATAAAATATATATATATTTTTGCTGAAGCACTGTGGTGCCAAAGTCCTGTCCATGAGTGCATCCTCACCACCTGAGAAGCTGCTTTCTATTGGGTATGTAGATGAAGAGCTGTGTGACCATGATGATACCAAAGATGTGTGTTGTCATTCTTCAGTGTTATAGGACCCTGTCAGTAGGAAAATATCTTCAAAACTAGCATGTATTCACTGGGAAAAGGGGGACAAAGTGCAGAACCTTGTAGAAAACCACAGTTTACAGAGTGGGAAGGAGAGAATTCTTTGCCACACTCTGAATTCATTCATAGAGGTAGGAGGGAAACTAACCCAAGACTATGCCAGTAATACAACAGAAGTGCGCATTTCACTCCAGTGAGATTGAATAGTTCACTTTATCAAAAGTTAGCAAGAAATTGAGAAACGGTATGGAGTAATGAGACTAATCCCTCTCCATAAGGAGTTATTAAGATCCTAGTGTGGGCCTTACTGTGTCTACGTTTAAAACTGTGTTGCAAAGGTTTGTTCATGTTATTGCATTTATAAATACCCTCTGTCAAAAACCTTAACCACAAATGGAAAGTCTGAGATAGGATCACATCCTACTAGCCATTGTTTGTATGTTAGCACAGACTATTAGGACTATGAGCTATTACAGGCTGCTTCTTGTGCTCCAGGGTTTGATTGTTTGGAGCTTTTCTCCCCAGGCCTTTGCTGAAAATGGACACCTACCCAGTCAAACGTTCCTAGCAATCAAATCTTAGTAAATAGATAAAATTCCCTCCGTGCCCATGTGGCTGTTATAGGACTCTCAGGAAGCCACTTAATCAGCAGTGCTCCTAGGCTAAGACTAAAAAACTTCCATGTGGACCATGTGGATCAATGCTCTATCTGGCTATCTAGCTACCTTTTTTTTGAGGGTTAGAGTATTAAAGGTCTTCATTTGAGATGGAAGTGCTCCACCTTTCAAAAAGGCAAGGATCATCTTGTGAAAAACTGGACTCTGTTCTTCCAGGCATGCAAGGATAAGACTGTTTGGACATGGGTTGAATGTGCACAATTAGTAAACATACTGGCAATATTGGAGATATAATAATTATAATTGGATTAGATAACTTGTAGATCACCACACCGCATAGAAAAAACAAAATAAAAAAACTTTTCTACTCTCCTTTCAAATCTAGATAAACAGCTGGCTGATTTATGAAAATCAGGATGGAGATGGATAATATGCAATTCAATTTCTTGATTACTTTTTGCTTTCTTGCTGTGCTGCAAGTATTTATAATGCAAGTATGTCCTTAATGTCTGAACAGACACCAATGTTATGAAGTGTTGTGTTCGTAGCAGCAAAGTAACCGATATGGGCACCTTCCACAATTTTTTTTTTTTTTTTTTTTTTTTTTTTTTTTCAGTCATTGTTCCCATTTACTGACAAACTATTTATTTAGCTGCTAATGACTGTGTGCATGTTTGATGGGAAAGAGTAAAGGCCACTTGTGTGCCAGGGATTCTTTATGAGCTAGGCCTACTTTATTATCGGAGCAGTGCATGCAAATTATATGCCACAGTTTCAGAAATCCAGAAAAAATTAATCTGCTAACTACAGAAAGTACAGTTGTTTAAACTTACCATGACAGTAGATGTTTGAAGGATCGCTGCTGGACTAGCCTAAGCTATATGGGTTATATCCTTCCACATGCCCAAACTGTCTGGCAACCTGAGCTAAGCTAGGCTAAAAGACAAGTTTGGATACAGAGAGAGAGAGAGAGAGAGAGAGAGAGTGAGATGGGCGCGGCTACTGTAGCAGTGGGCATTTGGACATTTCCTGTTAAGGTGAGCTTATTTGCACAAGTGTACTAGTGTCTTTATATTGATCACTGCTGCGATTAGCTTAAGCTGTATGAGTAGATTATAGCTTACAAGTTTTGGGAGGTGGAGGAGAAGAGTCCAAGAGCTCCTGAAGAATGTTCCTAGCAAAGCCTGATCTAGACCTAGAGAAGGAATTAAGCTTCTAGTGCTTTGTACAATTATGTACAGAGGACCAAGTTGCTACTTCTAGAATCCAACCCTTTTCAAAATGCCATACATGAAGCCAAGGCTGTGATGGAGTGGACGTGGACCCTGCCTGGTATTGTTTTGTTGTGGTAAGTATAACAAAAGGTAACTACTGTTTATGAAAGAAAATGGAAAGATGGATAGTTTGGCTTAAAGTAAAGTCTGATACCACTTTAGGTATAAAAGAAAGAGTAGTTCCCAAAGAAACCCTGCCCTGCAGAAAATGAAGTAGGGTTGAGTAATGGCTTGCAACACTAATTCCCTTCTTGCAAAGGTCGCAGCAATCATTAAAACCATTGTCCATGTTAAGAACATTGTCAGCCTTGTTAGCTGGCTCAAATGGAACAAGTGTTATCTAACACAAAATTAACATCCCAAGGAGGGGTCTCCAACTTTCTTGGAGGCCTCTTATGCACAAACCGTTTTCAAAAACATTTTGGCATGAGAATGCATTAAAAAAGGGGGATCCATGAGCAGACATGCCGAAATGGCTGATGAATGAATTTTGATAGAGAAGTAAGTAAAGGCCACATGATAGTTCTCTTGTAAAACCAGAGAACAGCTTGTCCTAAATGGGTGCTGGTTATGTTGCTGGCACCAACTAGAAAACATTTTCTATTTGCTAATGTACGATTTTCTAGTAGCAAGCTTTCTTGCCTCCATTAGTGCCGTCTACATGTTTTCAGTAAACGGGTACCTAAAGGGAATTGAGATCCTGTCATCCAGGCAATCATTTGAAGTTGATTGGTGATGGGGTATATCAAACACCCCTGTTTTTGTGTGAGTAGATCTAGTCTGTGAGGAAGGTAACCAAAAAGCAATTTTATACAATACATATAGGAACCCTTATCCAGTGTCATACTTCTGAGTTTTGAGATGGAGTTCCAGGGTATGTTGGTGTTTTTTTTTCTCTCCTAGATAAGCTTACTTAATACAACTATCTATTTTTAGAAGAAGTCCAGAGGAATGAAGTTGATTTGATCACATCAAACCCAGGAATGTGCTTTATAACAGATTATAGCCTACCCTTTTGTGTACTACTGCCTTGTGCAAATATAGTTAAACAAATGACAAAGCTACTGCCCTTAGAGAAAACATAGCTGATTGAGATATATGCTAAGCACAGATCCACCATCCAAAATTAATTTATTGATTTGTTTGAGGTTTCCTGTCAGAATGTGGCAGTTTATCTTAAATTGGACAAATATGTTGAATACAAAAGCCACAAAGCGTTAATGTAGGTGAGAAGGTAGTTAAGTACCACACTGAAAAAGTTTAGCTGAGGATATAATTGTTTCTATATTCATTTATTTATGGGGTCTATATCAGATCACCAAGCGCTTAAAAAAGAGAACGGTGATTAATCAACCCTAGGTAAGCGAAAGCTTACAATTTTGAACTGTCAGAACAGCGATTTTTTCTCACACTCTCACACTCTCACACTCTCCCTCCCCCCTAGGGAAAACAAAAATCGCTGTTCCAACAACCAAAACAAAAACCTACTTTAAATATTACATTACTACTAAAATATACCAACTCCGAGACCGCACTACAGTGCCAAAAATGGCAAAGTAATGAAGCGGCCAAGTGAATTCTTTCCCAGGAAAAGAATTTGCTTAAAAGCCGCTTTGATATTTTGCTGTTTCAGGCTTTTGAGTTCGACCAAGACGCATTCGAAAGAATGTGTCTTCGGTCTTCTAATAGGGAACCTTTTTATGCATTTGTTTATTTATTTAGTTTGGTAACTGGATAAGTCTGTTGACCGTCTTTGCAGCCATGACCCAGATAAAGGTACAGTAGTAAATACAGTGGAAGGGTTGTAAAGTATGCTAACAGAGTGGGCAGTATTAAAGTATAAATTAAAGGCCTACATTGGGAAAACATATGGGTAACGCCATCAATGTTACAATTGTATATACTGGTGGATATCATAGTAAGCACAGACTTATCAACTGTATAATATTTACAAATAGGTGAAGTTCTTGGAAAATGTTGTAAAATGAAAGTTTCCTCTTCATTTTTACAAGGAGACACAGGAGGACTCCTGTGTTATTTATAAGATTGTTATTCCACAGAGAAAGTAAACAAAGATTACTTGAACTATCTTTTTATGGGTATAACAGAGTGGGTAGTTTCCTCATTTAAAATGCTGGACAGTGTCTGATACAACAACCACTCTGTTCCAAAATGAGAGAACTGACCTTGGGTATTTCCAAATTTTTTTTTTTTAAACACCTTTTTTGAATTATCACTTGTGTGACATAGGGAAACTTTTCATCTATATAAAAATGAACCCTATTAACAAGTTCATATTTACAAATGGTACACATCACATATATTCTTCTCTATAATATAATCCGTCTGACATTACATTAATTGTGCAATTCCTGCCTTCCTTAAACCTTATTCCTCCTCAAAAAACATTCTTCTGAATGTATTATTCCCATAATTTCCATTTTATTATCCCTACCCTTTTCTAAAGATCCCACTTCTTGTTCTTTTATCTCTGTTACAATATTAACTAAAATTATGGTCAGTTTAAACTAGTAAACTGTTTTTTGTTTGTTTAATCAGCCACCAGAATTAAATTTAACTAGGACTTGTATCTACACAATCCTGATTCTGTATCCCAGCTCATCCAGTATTCCTTATAGCAGTACTCTGTAGGGAATTTTTAAAGTTTGTCAATTCATTACACTGTGAAAACATATGCGCCTAAGTACATCTTTCTTCCCCATCACACCTCCAGCATTTGCCATCTACTGGAGGAAAAATTATTTGGAGTCTCCTTGTGGCATAAAAATACATACACAATTATTCCTAAGCAAAAACTGTAAATCTTGTAGACTTTGCATATTTGGGAGTTATTTATATATTATATATTTTATATATATCTAAATGGGTTTACTTCACTTTGCCTAAATTTCATTTGACTGACACCCATTTGACCAACACCTAATTGACCTAAATTTCAGTTGCCCTAAATCTCATTTGACTGACACCCATTTCACTGACAGCCTACAATGCTGAATTGCAACATACTAAATCTTAAACCATAGACAAGAACACTTAGAACACCAATAACTGACCCTTTCCAGAACATAAAAATGACTTACTTACCCTCTTAACAGAAACAGGACAATGCGCACCCAAACTAGGTGGGGGGGCTATGCCCCCCCCCCAATTATATATACGAACTCCAGGATTGCACTACAGTGAGGAAAGTGGCATATAACTTTAACTTGCCATACAGTACTCTACACACTGCCACTACTGCCGGGAACGCACAAAGCATTCACCAAATTGCTTTAGATACTTCCCATAAAAATATAAATAGAAAAACTCACATTTAGAAATACTGCAACACTACTTTGTACATGACTATTGGAATTCTAACAGTCAGCACTATGTTACAGTAATTAATTTTATCACAAACAAGTCACAGGTGAAGGAAAACCTATATATATATATATATATATATATATATACCAAAATCTCGAGTTCTGAAATACCAAACTCAAAACATCGAGATTTTGGTATCTCAAAATTCAAAAGTGAACCAAAAAAAAGTAAAATAATGTTTTTGCAGGGGGGCAAGCCCCGCCTTCAACCCCTGCCCCCCCACTTTAATATACCAACTCTGAGATCATGCAACAGTGAAGAGAACAGTAAGTGCTCCTCCCACTTTAATATACCAACCCGAGATTGCGCTACAGTGAAGAGAATGGTAAGTGGAACAGGAGCATTACCATTCTCTTCACTGTAGCGTGATCTCGGAGTTGGTATATTTAAGTGGGGGGGTGAGTGGGGGTGCAGGGGAGCTTGCGCCTCTGCAATTTCGTTTGAGATACCAACATCTCAATATTTTGAGTTCAGTATCTCAAAACTCGAGATTTTGCCATTTCAAAATTTAAAACCTGGACCTATAAAATATATATATTTCTCCCATTGTTTCTTTGTAATTGCTTATCTAATCTCTCTTCCCAATCTTTTCTGGCCAGTGTGCAATATTTGATATGGCCTACTGATTATCCCTTTTTAACAACAGTTTCTGTTTCATATTCAACTAATACCTCAAAGAGTGCAGGTTTTTCACTTTGGATTCCCCTATCCTTTCTTCTTTGCCTGTACTCTTAATCCAAACCCTGATAGGGAATGCAGTCCAAATTTATTTTGGCTGCTTCCCATTCTCTTATAATTATTTGGTACCAATATATTGATTCCTTTTACAGCCTCCTCCAGTAAATTCCAACCACCTCTTAACTGTTCTGTGTACCCCTTCTTGCAGTTATCGCTATCCCACTCTCTCCTTATTTCATTATTTCTCCCTGCTTCATCATCATCACTTTCCACTAGTTCTAGCTTTTTGCTTATGTTATACATAGGAGCCCTAATTGTGTAGTTCTAAAATACCCTTTCAAATCAGATAATCCTAAGCCACCTTGCTTTGTTGGAAGGATCATCTTATCCCACTTCACTCTTGCCCTCTTCCCCTCCTAGATAAAATCCTTCAACTCTTTATTAATTACTATCCACAATGTTTCCTCTAGTTGATAAATACACACTTGACCTGTGTATAAAAGTAAAGGGACTAAACATTTTACTGCTTGTATCTTGCCATCCATATCAGTAGGCGAGAGAATGAAGTTTCTCAGCTTTTGTATTATCTTTTGTTCTGTCTCTTCCCACATACCCTTAACTGCCATAACAGAATCCTTTTTAACTCTTACTCCTAAATACTTGATTTTATCATGTCCCCATAAATATGGGTACTGCTGAACCAATTAATATGTAGGTACATAGTTTACAGCTATAGCCTTTGTTTTATTATAATTTTATAACCGGAAAAAAAACTTGGAATTGTCCCTTAATATTCCATAATATTAAGATGCCCTTTTTAGGTTTTATCAAGTATAAAATAATATCTGCAAATAGAAATTCAAGGATATAATTGATATGGCAATCAAGAAATGTTTTTAAGTCTGTTATTTTCTTTGCCAATGGTCGTAAATATAATGCAAATAACAAGGAGGTTCCTATGTTTAGATACCGCCACCTGGTTCCTCTCTTCAGAGACAACTTAGAGAGGAACCCTTCCTCTGGATTTTTGTCTCTGCTCCCTCGTATGCCCTTATAACCTTATTATATCAGGAAATGCCAATGCTTCCATTGTCCTACTCGTATAATCCCAGCTTACTCAGTTGAATGTTTACTCTGCATCAAAACCCACGAACAGCAGCAGTATTTCCTTACATTCTACTTTCCTGTAGATCCTTGTTCTGTTAATGTTGTCAAATGTTTGCCTTCCCTCGACAAAACCACTGTGATCCATATCTGTCAAATTTGCTAACACCTTTGCCATTGTAGACATAAACACCTTATAATCCTGATTTAAATTAAAAATGGGCATATATGAAGCTGGATCTGATGAGTCTTTACTTTGAGGTATTACAGCCACCACAGTGTTTTTCCAGGATATTGGTGCTTTCCCTCCTTATAAAATACTGTTAACCAAAAGCTTCCATATCTTTATTACTTTCTTCCCTCCTAGGTTCCAAGCTTTCACTGGAATACCATCTATTCCTGGAGATTTTCCTGCAGATTGGTTATACATCACCATTTTATCTCATTGTCTCCTGTCTTAACTGTTAATAATTGAGCCTCTGCTACCTCTAACCTTGGCATATTTAAGTCTTCCATAAATATTTCCATTTGTGCTTTTTCTGGATTTCCCCATTTCTCAGCTTTATACAAATTTTCATAACATGTCTGAAATATCTCTAATACCTCTACGGGATGCTTTTTTTATAGGCTCCCTACATTTGACAATAATTCTTTCTCCTTTCTATTGCCCAAGTCATTGGTGCAAAAGTTTTGAGCTCTGGAGTTATCAAAAGACAGCTGCTTATCAACATTCTTTTTCGAAACTCATTCATATTAGCATGATACTCCATTTTCTGTTTAGCACTCTGCAGTTGTGCCTCTTCTTGTTCTGTGAGATTCACCCTATTCTATAATACTTTAACCTTTGTTGGACACTTTAAGAAGTAACAAGAACTATTTAACCAGATCTGTTTCTCTTATTTCTGCCCTGTTTTAAACACCACTTTCATTGTATCCCACTTAGTAGGTTTAACTGCTGGATTACTTTATATCTTCCCTAATAACTCCCAAATAAATTTCAATACAATTCCTTAAGTTGGGGACGCACCAGTGACTCATTTTTATTTCATTGCCCTGCATTTTTATCTTGGTTATCACTGGTGTATGATCTGAAATAGTTATTCTGAAATAGTTTATTTTATGCCTCAAAACTGCCAATTAAATGCACCTGTTCCTGTGAAATGTAATTGTTGTCTAGTCTAGCCCAGTTATTGTTATTGTACCTTGGTGAATAATATGTAAATTCCATTGGAGTTCCTACTACTGAATTCATGTCTTTATTACCAAATATTTTTATAAATTCCTTCAAAAATCTACCCTCTTTTATTATAGATTCATAGGCGGCCATGAAGACTAATGGCCCTAGGGCCTTTACAAACATAGCCATGTAAAAATCCGTGTACTCATAACTGGCCATAGTTAGATGGTCATAGAACATTTTTTTTGATCAGCACAGACTACTCCTGTCCAGGAGGGACATAGGTGCCACCCCCAGGGTGAATTTACGGTCACCCATCCAATAGTCTAGGTTGCGCTTAAATAGGGTCATTGAGGATCCCTGCTTCATGTGAAGTGGGAGGTTATTCCAGAGGAGTGGCAATCTCTGGGAGATGTATCTGTCTCTGTTCTGTTAATGTCACAGGCTAGGTTGAGATCCTTGTAGCAAATGACTCTTTTTCCCATTTCATTTGTGGATCTGCAGCATTTGTATTAGGTCAGAGTTGGAGACTGTTCTGTAGGCCAGGCACAAGTTTCCTCTCTGCAGCCTGTATGATACAGGGTACAGTGACAGGGCATTCAGTCTTTTCATGTAAATCACATTTTGGAGACGCTAGATTCTCTTGCTTAGAAACCTCTGTGGTATCTCCAGTTGCTGCAGGTATCAGATGAGATGCATACGGAAGGGAGCATTGTACTCCATTAGTGGTCTGATAATGGTCGAGCACTGTGGAATTATAACCTCCTTTGTCTTGGATGCAATACCCTTATTTATGAGATGCACAATGTAGGAGGCTTTCCTTACCAGTATGGGCACATGGTGATCAAAGCTTAGATTGTCCTCAACCTGTGTTCCCAAGTCTCGCATCACTGGGTTTGAGCTTGGAGGGATTCTATCTATATCATAATTAGTAGGGGCTATTTCACTGACAAAGGGGATAATGAGGCAGTGTTTGCATTTAGATTTTTTTTTGTGACATTGACACCAATCATATGTCTGAGTCAGCCCCTTCTCTAATATGTTTACATCATTGGGAGACTCAATGATTGTGCCCAGTTTGCAGTCCTCTGCAAACTTGGTAAACCACAGGCCATCTGCTTTTGCCTGGAGCTCAAAGAAATGGATTCCAAACTGTAGAGGGCTCAGCACTGATCCTTGTGGTACCCCACTGGTATCTGGTCTATTGATGGAGGTGGACTCCCCAACTTTTACAATGTGCATTCTGTTGGTGAGCCAGTTGGCGACCTGTCTAGTGATGTATGGATTAAGGCCCAGCTGGGAGAGTTTCTCATCTCTCAATGATTCCTGAGTGGGGGATTGTATCAAAATCCTTGGCTAAATCATGATAGGTGGTATGTATTACTTTGCCCTCACATGGAACTTTGGTAACATTCTCAAAGAAGTCCACCAGGTTTAATAAGCAAGATCTACCCTTGATGAAACCAAACTAGGTCAGGTCAAGAATTTGAAGGTCACCTGTGTCCTTGTTGATAATGTCCATGATTCTTTCTATGGCCTTGTAGATAAAGCTGGTTAGTCTTATGGGTCGATAGTTTCCTGGGTCAGTTAATGGACCCCCTTTTGTGCAAGGAGATGAATGTTGCTGTTCTCCATTCTGCTGGAACAAAGTAGGTGCTCGGGCTGTGGTGCCAAGTGGTTCTGCTGGGTCTTGTTTTAGATTGTTTGGTTAGCAACCTGGGATGTTATCTCATCTCATAGAGGCTGTGTTTTTGGCCTTGGAGAGTGCTTGTATACAACTGGGCATTCCCTTTCAGGTTTTGAATGTAACTAAAGAATGCCTTATGGTTGTCTTTAGCTAGGAATACTAATTTAGCCTCATAACTAACCTTGGAAGACTTTACAAGATATCTGACATGCTTGTGAAAGCTGCAGAGGGTATTCTTCCTCTGCTGAGCAAGTTCCTGCTTGTTCTTGGATAACAGTTTTTTTCTTTTGGTATAATTTATTTATACTTGCAGTTGACCAGGATGGCTTGTTTTTTCAGTAGGACTTAAGTTTAGTCCGGTCAGGTACAGCTAAGTCAATACATTTGTTTAAGTGGCTATATAGGCCATCTGTGTACTTTTCTGCCTAGGAGTTATTGTTGGCTGCATTAGCAGGGGATTTGAAACTTTTTTTATCCCATCACTTAGTAGGGTATAGTATGCTATGGGCAAATCTTTCTGTTTTTTTTTTTTCCTCCTGTCAAGATGTCGGGTCTAATCTTTACTTCAAAAGAGACTGATTTATGGTCTTACCTTATCAGGGAGAGAAACACACTGGGGTTACTGCAATGGCCCTCCATGTTGGTGAGCACTAGGTGTAGGACATTTGAGCCCCTTGTGGGGGTACAGATAAACTGTTCCAGGACATTTGAATTAACAAAATCCAGGAACCTCAGACCAGTTGTGTTTCTGCTTGTTTGTCACCCAGCTGATGGAAGGATAGTTGAAATCTCCCATGACCAAGGTATTTGGCTGTATACTAAGTGACTCTAGCAAACCCAGGTAGGTGATATGCTTCTCCTGGTTCATCGTGGGGGACCAGTAGCTAGCGATGATGAGGCAGGGTATTTTGCCAACAGTTATTTGGATCTAGAGTAGCTCAAGAGTCATACTGTCTTACCAGTCTTGAGGTGTATTTGAATTTCATGAAGACTGACTGAAAATTTATCATTATTGTATTTTTCCTCCTCCTACCAATAGTGAAGCTCCTGTAGCAATTAATGTAAGTTACTCTTCTTTTCCTTTGTCTCTGATATTTTGCTGAATATCAAATTCACATGCTCTGTTCGTTCCAAATGTGTCTTGTGTAGTATTGCTATTTGTACTCTGCATTTCCTAATATAATTAAATATTATTTCCTTTTGTCTAAACCTGTGAGACTATTCACATTCCAATATAATATGGAAAGTGTCACCATTATGATAAATAAGTAATTATTCTCAGATATATATAACAGCTTTTTTAAATGTCTGTTTCCAGCTTTTGTGGTATATGCACCCACTAATGCTTGACAGGTTGATCATTTTGTATAGTTTTTTTTCTTACCATCTCTATTTGAACCTATGACACAGTTCCATCTCTATTTGAACCTATGACACAGTTTACAAGACTTTTTTTGTTTTAATGAAAACCTTCAAATAAAACAACCACACCCCCATGACCTGTTAATTTAATGAACATATACAAAATTATGTACTTTTCAAATATAGTTTATTGGCCATTCGGGCAGTTTTTCCATCTCTTTCAACTTCTGGTTTAAAATACCGTGTTTGCACTTGTTTCCCACCTTTCCTGTAACTAGTCTAGTCCAGGTACAGATTTGCTGTATCCAGGACTGTTTGTAAGCTTCTGAGTGGTGCCAAGGTCTGCTCTTCAATTTTTCCCTTAGTTCTCCCCTCTCTTATTAGTCTTTACAAGACTTCTTGTAGCAATTATTGTAGCACACAAAAAGTGCTACCAGCACTAAACATTCTACAAGGAAACCACTCCAGTAATTATTAATGCCCACCCCTCCAGGCATGTCTAAAGGTCAGTCCCCTGTGCTTTCTCCTATTAACCTGGTGAACTTGGGCATCCTGAGGCAATGTAGCAACTGCCTCATGTACACTGAACTTTTTTCTTTTACCTCCCAACACTCAGACTTGCAAGAGATGCACTTGTATATTAAGATTTTGGAAGTCACACAGTCTCCAGCCAAGATCAGAATAGCTGGTCAAGAGGTCAACACTTGCACCACACCACATGGAACACACAGCCTTCCAGAATACACACCAGCACTGCCTTCACATAAAAACACAAACCACACACCCACCTTTGTGGAGGCTCTCAATAAAAATCTACCCAAACAGCAGAGACCTCTAAGGCAGAAATGTACTTGACCACCATAACACTAATCACGAGACACACAACTCTCCTAAACAGTGTGGCACTCAACCAAAGCCCCTAAGGCAAAACAGCATTGCCAACAGACTGGTGACTCGATAGTGAGGCACACAGATGTCCCACTCACTAGGCTGAATAAGGAGAAAGTAGCAGTAAGCTGCCTTTCAGATGCCAGGATCTGCCACATAATGCACGCACGCAGGTCCCTCAACAATAGGTGCAAATATGACTCTGTCATTGTACATGTGGGTACAAATGACCTGAGATGTACTTCCCTGGACTACATGAAAAGAGACATGGAGGAGCTCCTGGATTATGTAGACCAGGTGGGTATGACCCTAGCCTTGAGCAGCATCCTACCATCACCCAGAATGATACAACAGTACAAGCAGAAAATGACTGATTTAAACAATTGGCTAAGTTTCTGGTGTTATTCTAAGGGGATCCAGTATCTGTCTGCCTGGGATGATGTGATTGACAGACCTCGATGCTTTGCCAGAGATGGCCAGCATCTGTCACCCCTGGGCTTCCAGATACTGGCTAATGCTGTTGCCACCCCTATAGTACCTTTTTTAGGTGGTGTTCCAAAGACCAAATTACCACTGTAACAGCTACAAACAAATGCAATCTCAGGGTCATGTTGCTAAATGCTAGAAGTCTAAATCTCAAATTGCACTCACTTGAAGCACTCCTTAAAATGGAGAACATCAACATTTGTGCCGTAACGGAGACCTGGTTCAAGGCAGCAGAAAGCACCCCTGCACTACTAGGCTACAACTCATTCATCACCATTCGGCCCCAGAACTTGGACCAAAGCTCCAAAGGTGATGTTTTTCCATATTCATAAATGATGCGCATGCCTCCAGACTGGTAACCCAACATAACACATCTGAGATACTTCAGGTGCAGCTAACATTGGGTAAGACAGCAATTCAGGTCGTAGTCTGCTATAGGTCCCCGACCATATCCCAAGACTCGCACTCCATGTTCCTAAGCACCCTGGAGAATATTAGGGTCCAACCTAACACTTTTCATACTGGGGGACTTAAACTACCCCTCCATTAACTGAGAAAACTACTTGTGTACTAATACACTTGCCCAATATTTCCTGGAATTTATTAATTCCAATGCCCTGGACCAGCTCATTCTTACCCCTACTAGAGATAGCAGCATCTTACCCCCACTAGAGATAGCAGCATCCTTGACCTAGTCATTACTAACATGTTGCTCTACACCAATAGTCAACTCCTCCCTGGTTAGATCTGACCACAAACTATTCACCTTGGAAATCCACATCCCTCCCAACACCACACAAAAGGTAACCACCATGAAAAACTTCTCCATAGCTAACTTTGGGCTCCTAAAAACAGGGGTGGCTAACTTCACGGCAGCCATGCAAATAGAAAATACTTACATGAGCGTCGAAATCATACACCAATGTACACAAATGCATGGATGTCGCCATACCCAATAGAACCAAGACTCTCTTCTTCAAAAAAAGGAAGCCAATCTGGTGGTCCTCTGCTGTAAACAAACTCTACAACAAGAGGAGGTAACTGATGCAGAATAAGGTGAAGTCCCAAGACTGGAAAAACTCCCTCATCAGCCTCAACAAAAAGTTGAGATCCCTCATCAATTCCTCTAAAGCTGGCTATGAAAACAGAATTGCAGCAGATAGTAAGGACAACCACAAGGCCTTCTACAGTTATGTAAAGAATCTCCACGGCAATACCCAGATTTGCTCTGAGCTACTGCACAATAGTACCTCCTATACTGAGCCAACAGATTGTCTGTCTCCCTTCTTCCCTCATCAGGACAATCATTGAGTACAATGCCCCGTTTGGCATGTACCTCACTAACCACCTGCAACAACTGGAGAGGCCGCAAAAGTACCTCACAAATATGATCATAGGCCTTAAACATTTGTCCTATATGGACAGACTTAAAAAACTCCAACTATTCTTTCTCATATTACCTACTTAGAGGTGATCTCTGCTAGACTTACAAAGCCATGTCTGACCCAGCTCTGTTAGAAATGCTACATCTAAAGAAATCCCAGTCCCTCCACACCACATGCTCCAGAGACCTCAACCTCATAACTCCAATCAAAAAAACATGCTGGAGGGACAGGTTAATCACCCAGAGACTGCCCATGCTATGGAATAGACTTCCATACATGTCAAGCAGAGCACCTCACTGGCCCTCTTCAAAAGACATCTTGATGAGTGGATAGGAAATAGAAAATTCTCCCCAGGGATCACTCCAGTGGCTTGCCTCGACAGAGGCAGTGGGAACTAAGGTCAGATGGCATGATGCCAGGGTAATCCTATGGGCTAGGCTTGTAAAGGCTCCATTAGCCTAGTACACACCTATGAACCTATAATGAAGTTTAACACTCCTACACAAAGAGTTAAAGTCCTTACAGTCACTTCTGAAGTTTTCTTAACATAAGGAAATTCCCTGCCGTGAAAGCCTGACTTCTGGCAAGTCTACCAAGACACCTGTTGCTTTAAAGGTATGCTGAATGTCACCCAAACTCTCCTTGCATAGCATAGGGCATAAAGGTGACGTTCAGCCCTACCACAGTCAGAAATTCTTTGCTGCCAGTCCAAACATATCTTTTCACCATTGGTCTGTTTACCTGCATCCATTTTCTGCTAGTTGAAAGCATTTTCATTCACCAGTGCCTACATAACCTGTTTGCTGACTTCTTTGCAGTTGCAGATAAGTGCCCCATAGGGGTTTCTGTTTTTTTCTTGTCTTGTTTTCTGCTCGTTTGAGTTAATGTCATCCAGGAAGGGTAAATACTAGTGTGGAGACAGATTCCCCATAAAGACCACCATAAGTGCCTTTTTATAGGAGCTTCTCATGGCCATACATCTTGTACAATTTGTCAGGAGTTCATCACAAAAACCCTTCTCAATAGACCTTCTTCCCTTTGCTTGTATGTTGAGAGCCAGCATCGTAAACTTCTCACTAAAGATGCAACAGAAGTAATCTCCCACCCAGAGGATCAGCTGTTAGAGAAGAATGTGAAAAAGGTACAGCTGAAATCTTCCACTTTCCTCCAGCCTCTGCCATGTGTTTCTTCCGAGGTCATTACAAGCCCAGAGGCTCCCCCGGCTGTTTTTGTCTGATTTCTTTGCTGGAACAGTGTTGGAGGCCGGTGAGGATCCAGCTGGCGGCATGTTTCAAACCGGCTTTGCAGGCATGTGTCTTGGACATTCAAGGGGAACCATAGTTGATTTTTTTGTGAGGGGCCTAGGGGAGTTACTCCATTTTTTAGTTAGGGAAGAAGTTCCTACTATGGTTCTTGATGGTCATCCTGGGTCTGAGCCTTCCCAGACTTTTGGAGGGGATGTTCCCTTAAAAGAGAAACAAAAACTTGCTCTCTTCGGCTCCTAGGGGCCCACAAAGTGACTGGCAGGCCTTTATTCAGAGGCTGTTTACTACTTTAATGTTCTTTAAAGCCTCCTCAAAGGGGTTTTGGTTCTTGCTCCTCCTTGGTCCTCTACTCCTCTTAAACGGCCTACAGAACAGTATTCTTCTGAGGGTGAGTTGGATTCTGATAATTCCTTGAGTTATTCTACTCAGATTCCTTGTCCTTTGGACTATGGGTCAGCGGAGGTGGAATCTATTAGTCCTGAAGTTCCTTTTGAGGGAATTTCCTTTTGGGTCACATGCTCTAGAATGATGAATTTTTTTTAAGTGGGATTGTGCTCATGTCTCTGATATCCATGAGAGGTACTATGAGTTGCTGCAGTTGGAATCTCCTAAACCTGCAGCTATTCCTCCTGTTTTGGCTGCTTTGCTGGATGCTTTTTCCAATGCCTCTCATGGACCTGATTCTCAGCCCACTGCTCTCAAGAAACCTGACTGATGTCTAGATATGTGTTGGCTGCTCTTTCTCAGGCCTATCAACTTATTTCGATTTTTCCAGACTCGCAGGGTAAACCTTCTTTCCTTTCCTTGCTAGGGACTTCCTCTCAAGTCATTCATCATTCTAGTAAATGTGGTTATGATGTGGCAGATGCCACTTTGATGAGGAGGTATTATTGGCTTAGGATTCAAATTCCACCTGATGATATTAAGGCTAATTTTATGGATGCTCCTCTGGATTCTAAGCTTTAGTTTTGGGGGGAGGGGCTGTGGCTATTTTGTTTCAAGTCCCTTCAGGATAAGGGCAAGACCTTACAGGAGCTTAAACATGTGTTTTGTTTCTCTGAAATTTAGCCACAGGATAAAGTACCCTGCTAAGCCTGCCTTTATTTGTAGACAATCCCGCCTTTCTACTAAGAGTGGAAAATGGGCTCCTCCTGCTAAGGCTTCTCTGTTTTCAGGGACTCCTGAAGCCTTCCTTTCCAGACAAACCAGCTGATTTTTGACCGTCCCTTGATCCATCCCTTCCCAGCCACATTCCTCTCTCTCTTTGTCTTTCTCTTTCTGTTTGGACTCAAATCACTCAGGATTCTTAGGTTCTGTCAGTCATTATTTGGAGTACTGCATGGTGTGGAAATCCCATTCTCCTTTTATGGGCATTCCTTAACCTCCTCAAGAGCAACTTCACTTTTTCCCAGAGGTTCTTCAAAATCTCTTGACGCAGGGTACTTTTCAAGAAGTGCCTGTGTCCCAAAGGGGGAAAGGGTTCTACTCCAGATTGTTTCTAGTGCCCAAAAAAGAGGGCACTTGGAGACCTATTCCAGACCTCTCTCATCTAAACACTTTTTTCTAAGTGCCTTCCTTTTGGATGCTGTCTCTTCAGGTTCTGTTTCCTGTCTTGCTCTCTCAGGGCTATATGGTGTTTGTGGATCTCAAGGATGCTCATCTCCATATTCTGATCCATCCTATTTTTAGGAAGTTTTTGCATTTCTCTCTAGCTTCCTGGTACTTTCAGTTCTTTGCTTTGCCCTTTGGCCTTTCTGCTGCTCCAAGGGTGTTCACCAAATGCCTTGCTCCTGTGATTACTTTTTGCAGGCTTCAAGGGATCCAAGTATTTACTTAACTGGATAACCTGTTGATGCAGGCATCCTCTTCAGAGACCCTTTTGCAAAATCTTCGTTTTGCCATTTCCCTTCTTCAGAGTCTGGGGTCCACTATAAATTTCAAAAAGTCTTCATGATCCTGTGAAGGAGTCAGTTTTTCTATTTTGCAGGATTCAGACAGTGCCAGTGCTGGCCTCCCTGTCCCCTCCAAAGGCCTTCACTCTCATTTCTTTCACCCTCTTCTTCCTCTGGCTTTCATTACTGCCAGGGAGTTTCTGAGAGATCCGAGTTCCATGTCATCCACCATTACAATGCTCCCTCTGGCCAAACTTCACATGAGAAAGTTTCAGTGGTTTCTGAAATCAGTGTGGTTTCAACATGCACATCCTCTAGATTTTGTAGTTCTTTTTCCTTGTCTCAGACAGGAACTTCACTAGTGGATTAATCAGTTTTCTCTGAATTCAGGGATCCCTTTTCATCCCCCTCTTCCCTCAAGAATTGTTCACAGATGCTTTAGGCATGGGATGGGGGGCAACATTTGTTCCCCCTAAAAGTTCAGGGGAGTGTGGTCACCTTCAGAAGGAGCACATCAATGTCAAAGATGAGAACTCTTTTATGCTGGCTCTTCAGGCCTTTCATCCTTTCCGCTGTGTACACGGGCAATATCACAGTAATGTGGTATACCAACAAACCAGGAAGAACAAGATCTTGCCATCTTTGCCGGTTCGCACTTCTGGTATGGGATCTTGCTGTCAAGTATCAAGTGACTCTTCAGGCAGTTTGTATCCCTTCTGGTCAGAACATTGTGGCAGAAACTCTGAGCAGCTCCTTAACTCAGTCCCACGTATGGGCGCTTCACAGGGATGCATTTCTGAGCATCATCCACCAGTGGATACTCCTTAAGTGGATCATTTTGCCTCCCCTCTGAACAGACAACTTCCTCTGTTTTGTGTCAGAGTCCCCGATCCTCTGGTGTGGAAGGTGGGCACCCTCTCATTTTCTTGGAAGGGGTGTTTATGCATTTTCTCCCCTTCCTCTCATTCTGAAAGTCCTGTTCAAAATTCAGCAGGATGTTCTAAAATCCTGTTGGAGACTCCTTTTTGGCTGCAACAGCACTGGTTCCCTCTTCTGCATTTAGCCAGGGACAATCCTCAAAGTTACCTCACAGGGTGGATTTACTCTCGCAATACAAGGGATCCCTCATCCATCCCCACCTGTCCATGCTTCAACTGACACTGTGGGAGATTAGGATTTTGATTCTTCATATACCCCTTTTTTCCGAGGACATGCTGCAAGTCCTGCAGGAGGCCAGGAAACCTACTGTTACTAGGAAATCCTACTTATCCAAATGGAAGAGGTTTTCTACTTTAATATTTCTCTCATAATCTGGACCCACTTAGTGTGGATGTTCCTTTGGTTCTCTCATATTTGTGCAAGTTGCTCATTGCCGATTTGGCCTATTCTATTAAAGGCCCATTTATCAGCTATCTCTGCTTGTCTGCCTTTTTCACCTGTTTTAGCTTCTAGATTTGAGGTGAAACAATTTCTTAAAGGCGCCCTTAATATTAGACATCCCAGGAAACCTTTTCTTCCTCCATGGGATCTTAATTTCATCTCAGAGAAGTTGACTCTGGCTCTGAGCCTGCTGCTTCAGCTTCCTTGCAACATTGTTCCTGAAAGACTGTTCTTTTGTTAGCTCTTATTCTGTCCGATGGGTGACAGGCTCTTATGGTTTGTCTTCCTTTTTTGAACTTTTCTGAGGACAGTGTGTCTCTGTGCACTAATTCTTCTTTTATGCCTAAGGTGGTTAATGAGCTATTAATGAATCAGTCTATTAATCAGCCTACTTGTTTCTCCTGTCCTCAGTCTGACAGTGAGAGGGTGCTGCATACTTTGGATGTGCATAGGCAACTCGGGGTTTATTTGGATAAGACTCAGGCTATTAGAAAATCTGATCAGTTATTTATTTCTTTTCATTTTAGATCTTTGGGACTTGCTGTATCCAAGCAAACTATTTCTAAGGCAATTTATGTTTGTTACAATTTTCATGGCAAAACCCTTCCCTCTTCAGTCAAGGGTCATTCTGCTAGAGCTGTGGCTGCTTCTAATGCTTTTTTTTTTTTCTCAAGGGCTTAGACACCAGTTCTAGTCTTGAAGCAGCTACCTGGACTAATGTGCATATCTTTACCAAGCACTACAAATTGGATAGTATCTCTAGAGCAGGGGCTGATTTTGCTAGTGCCAATCTTCATACCTTTTTAAGGGACTCTTCTGCTCCTTTCCCCTTCCTAGTTTCCTCTTGAACTTTGGCACTCTCCCATATGCTAAGAATACTGCAGCAGTGAAAGTAAGGGCATAATACAGTTGTGTAAAATCTTACCATAACCGTAAATGTCCTTGCCTTCACTGCTGTAGTATTCGCTCCCTCACTCCTTCCCCTTGGACTGGTGTTCCTACTAGGGCAATCCCTTCTGACTATGGTAGGCCTGAATGTCATCTTTATGCCCTACACTACACAAGGAGGATTTGGTTGACTTTGTGTACTTTTAAAGCAACAGAATCTTTGGTAGACTGTCTGGATGTCAGGCTTCCATGTCAGGGAATCTCATATGTTAAGAATACTGCAGCAGTGAAGGCAAGGACATCTGCCGTTATGATAAGATTTTACACAACTGTACTTTCTAATCAAACAGTAGCAAACACAGGCCTTATCTGTCCTATAGTTGAGGTTATCCATGTTAAGATGCATGTTACTGCCTGTGTTGGTGTTTTTATCTTTATCCCCCCCCCCCAGGTTTGAAAAACAACTTGTATGCTTTCAGAAAACATTAACTTTTAGCCTTGAAGAAACAAGTGTTTTGGTATTTTTATTGCACAAGCTTTCTCCAGTAAAATATAAGGAAAAATGTAGCCCTCAGCTGCATGCTTTTAAAGACAAACTGAAACATTTATTACTAAAGGAAAACATCTCATTAAAATTAGTGCGTTATTATTTAATTGTTTCCAATTAAAACTTATTAGATTAGGCCAAGGGTCTAAATCCATATATTCACCTATACAAAAGTAAGAGAAAACATATCAGCTGTACATATATTATGATCTGTGTTCTCTTGTTCACCATCCCCTACCTCCACAACTCAAGATTACAGCCTATTAAAGTAAACATGCTTTTGTCTAGCCTTTTTTTTTCTCTTTTTGCATTGTAATGCTTACATGCTTTAATATTAAATAAAAAGGAGTCTGTTTATTTAATATTTTTATCAAATACAGTAACTAAAAATCTTTATCAAATACAGTAAAAATTCTTTACTAAAAAACATCCAATTAAAATAATGAAATCCTTTTTATAGAAACGCTGTTAAGAACAGTTGTTGTTTTACTTAGTTATTTTCCATCTTCTTTTCAACCTAGTATCCTTTTAAAACATTTAATGATGTGAAGTGAGGCAAATGACTTTCAGTTCCACACAAGTTTAACAATGTCAACAAAAATCTATTCTTTCCACATGTTCTTATTTTTATTTATTTATTTAACATTTGTTTACTGGGGAAGTCCGACTTGAAACGAAGCCAGTTTTCAGCGGAGGCCTGGGGAGAAACTCTCCAGATGCATGTCTTTGTGACATGGGAGGAAACCAGAGTACCCACAGGAAACCCACATGAATGCAGGGAAGACATGCAGACACCTCATATTTATTCACTAATTTCCATGTTGCTGGTCTTCTTCCTGTTCATCCTCCTCTCTGAACTCCAGACTCCAGTTGTATTGTAAACTACTCCTTATTCTTCTAGTAATTTCCTGTTATTTTCTCATTATCTCGAGCATTTTCCTTTGGAGGACTGGAAAAAGGATTTACTGCCAAGTCTCTCCATGCGAGTTGCCTTCTGCTTGATGGCCCACTTTTTGTTGGACAAATTTTTTATTTCACCCTTAGCCTGTTCTGCATCAAAAATGATGTTCCTCCACAGGAAAATATTCTGAAAAAGCTGGATGCATCAGTTTGAGTCTCACACCTACCTCTTGACATTCCCTGATTGCTAAAATAAATTTGTTTCTCTCTTGTCTAGTGTACAGCAAATAATCATTGACACAAACACTGCGCTGTTTCCAACTTGTAATACTTTGCCCTTTAGCCATAGTTTTGTCAGGATCAGCACTTTCTGCTAGTAGGACTGTATCTTTACTAATACAGATCTTGGCTCTTTTTCATGGCCATCTTTGGAATATCCACACAATGTGCCCTTTCAAGTAACGGATCTTGCTATGGAATACCAGTCCAGTTGCTTATTTGTGCCTTCGTAAAATTAATACTTCTAGAATGACTAAGAAATATATACAAAAAAATATATATATATATAACAGCATGCTTTATATATTATCCAAGTTGTTCTTTCATTTTCAATACATACCCTATTGACGTATCTATGAACATAATTATGATATTTGGGGAAAAGAAAACTACTAATGTACTTTATAGACATATATTGGAATTCCCTGATCATCATTTTAAGTTCATTATAATTGAACAGGTAAAAAAAAGTGTGTGAGAGGTAGGCCCTGGCAATTGATTTTAGAGAATCATGAATTGTAATGGATTGTATGCCCGGATGCTGTAGGGTTCCCAAGCTTAAATGACATAGCGTCAATAGGCTGTGTATTGAAAATGAAAGTACAACTTTTATATAACGTATGCTATTATATATATATATATATATATATATATATATATATATATATATATATATATATATAAATTTCTTATTCATTCTATAAAATATATTTTTGATCTGATATTTGTAATTTTAAGAAAACGTTTACATATTTATATTGTGGGGGATTTCAACATTTGAACAGCAACATGGCTTTTAATTGCTGTTTCTAATTAGTTAATTGAGTGGGGGGTCATGTGATGTATTATGGCTTTGTATGTGCTCACTTCTGCTTGGAATTTTATCTGAAGAAGTCTTGTATTTTACTTGACAAAAGCACTTATGGTTCAATAAACTTTGGTGGGCCTATTCCTGCTTTTCTGCCTTCGTTTTTGTGGTTAACATGCCTGAGTTGTCTAGTGGTAATTATGGACTACATTATTTCTTGTCTGGCATTTCAGCCAAACTTTTAACTGTAATGTCATAGGATCTGAAAACTAATCCCCGTTTATTTTTTGGGATCCGTTTCTTGAACAAATCTTCTTTGATGTCCGGCAGCATATGCATTTGACCGTAAGATTTCTAACCCAAGTTACTGAGCTTTCTAGTCTATAAGCATTTTCGGTGATTAGCACCCCTTGAAAATGCCAAAAAAACTGCATTTGAAGTTTGGGTATTATTCCCTAGAAATGCTATAGCTGATTGTAGATGAACATTGTTATTGTTACCTTTAGCTTTTAACTTTTGTGTCTTGGCATCTTTATCTCCTAGTGTCAGAGAGAAATGATTTCTATGGGCTTGATAAGCACTGATTAATAGTTAAGTTGCTCTCACATCATGTGAGATGACTTCCTTATCAACAGCTACTGTTTCATTACAGTTTAAAAATAACATGAAACCAGAGTATTCTTCTCAAACAATGAACATCAGCTATTTCTGTTATGATATATTTGGCAGAAATTATGACAGAATCAGGAAGTTTAGAAAGAAAGTGCCAGAGAGCATATGAGTGCATTTGTGTTTATACACCTGTGCGAGTGAGAGATTGAGTTAGCCAAATGGAGTAAATGTTACAGTTTGCAACTTGAATCTGTAAAACTGCGCTCTGTCAAATAAAGCAGTTCAACTGGCTGAGATCTACATTTCTGGTGAGACTGTTATAAACATATTAGCTAAAAATAAAACCGGTCTCTCTAGTTTTAAAAAAAATTGTGTATTTTAAATCTTTACTTTCTTCTGACTTGCGACTTAGCATACACTTAACAGTGTTGTTAGAACAGAACAGCAAACACCCATTTATCATGTAATGTATACACAGGGCATCTTTATGATATGTACACTTCTTCTCATGTATTTTTTTTTTCCTTTTTTTTTGCACTTTCTCTCATGAATTTTTATGATGTGATAATGCATTATTATTGCAACTATTTTATTTTTATATCTTTAATACTTAATACTTGAGAGCTGATTTGATGCATATCTTGGTATAAGTATAAACGTCCAATGTGTAGTTTTTGTTTTTGGCTATTGTAATAGTATAAATTCTAGTCTGTGTGTGGTGGAGGGTTAGTTTGGAATAGAGTGAAAATAAGGTAGCATTGCATACCATTGTAATAGCACTCCCATTTTATGTGGGCGGTTCTTTCTGTAGAGAGTATAGGAATGCTATTCTGCTCGGAGTCTAGGGTATATGACTTTAGCCAGATTTCTGTAATTACTAGTATATGGGTGTTAGGTTAATTACATTTGGAATTCAGTTACCTTGTTGCATAGCTTCTAATACTGATACATAATATTTGTGTCTTTGGTTGTTTGTGAGAATTTGGCGTCACTTGCAGTAAAAATGGTTCTTGCCAAAGTAGGACTGTGATTAGTTTCAATTAAAAAAAAAAAAAAAAAAATTGCCTGAATCTATTTGTGCTCTGATTGTGCTTCTCAAACATTTTGGAAATATAGAGTATATTTTAGTGCATTTATTAAAACTGTATTTGCCTTAATATTGCTACAACTCAAGTGTTCTAGATTACACTGCATCTGAACTGTTTGTGTTGTTTTAGCTGCTTTTCTGTATATATAGACTTTTCTGGATATGTAGACTAGCTACTTATTCATCTGTATTACTGCCTCTTAAATCGTTTTTCAGTTGTGCACTTGCCTTGCTTCATTTCAAAAGTTAAATTGCTAATTTTGCAGAGTTTTAATTGCATTTACTGTTTAGGGCTACACACTTAAATGTGTTAGCCTTTTCTGTATTGCATTGTTTAGCCTGTTTTAAACAAAAAAACAAAAAAAAATACTACCTTGTTTGCTCGTTTCCCGCCTTTCCTAGCTAGTATAGTCCAGATCTCAGGCTTTGCTGGTTTCAGGACTTTATTTTCTGTGTTCAGAACTATCTATTTTCTGTGTTCAGTGCTATTCAGACCTTGGTGTGGTAGAGGGAAGTCCTACTGCTCACCAGTGGGAGTGGTAAGCATTGTTACTGCCTAACACTAGAGGGAGTGGTTTACAGCTCTGAAATTGTAATTTTATTAGCCATTTTGGGCTGAGATCTATCCCTTTTAACTTTCTGGCTTAAAAACGTGTGTGTTTGCACATTTTTCGCATCATGCAGCAATGCGGGGCTACAGTTAAACTATTCCAGCTGCCAGAAAATCTGCTCTTCAAATTTTCCCTTAGAACTAGCTGGTTTCTCAGTAGTAGCACTAAAATATGAACCCCTGTGACTAGCACTTGCTCTGGAACCTGCTGGAAAGCACTAGGATGCCTTAAACTGATACAAGCACTCAACTGTCCTTGTTAATAAGGAGAAATTAATCATAAGCACTAAACGGCCTATAATTGCAAAGTACCTTGCAAAGGTAAGGGAAAACTGCTCTTGTACTTTACAAAAAAAGCACCTAAACAGGCATGTTCAGGGGTCAGCTTCCACCTGGTGAATCTGGGCATACTGGGGCAATGCAGCAACTGCCTCATGTACACAGACAACCCTCTCCTCCTACCACCCAACACTACTACCTGCAAGAGATGCACTTACATAGCCAAACTGGAAGCAAAGCTCTCTCCAGCCAAGATTGCTCTAGACAGTCAAGAGGAGAAGATTAACACCTGCACTACACCTCAAGCAGCACATAGCCCTTTAAAACCCACACCAATACCCACACATAGCTACACTAAACCCACATATGCAAAGGCCCTTAACATTATCCTGCCCAAGCAACAAGGACCTCCGAAGCTGAAACGCAAACAGTCACAACCAAAGTACATAGCTCACAACACCAGTGTGCTACCCAACAGCCCCTAAGGCAAGACCACACTTGAGTCATAGGTGACTCTGTAGTCAGGCACACTGATGTCCCACTTACCAGGCTGAGCAAGGAGAAAATTACAGTCAGCTGCCTGTCAGTTGCCAGGATCCACCACATAACGCATGCACTCAAGTCACTCCACAACAAGTACAAATACGACTCTGTCATTGTCCATGTTGGCGTGAATGACTTGAGATATACCTCCCTGGACTACATGAAAAGAGACATGGAAGAGCTCTCTGATTATGTGACTCGGGCAGGTATGACCCTAGCCCTGAGTAGCATCCTGCCTTCGCCTAGAATGATACCACAGTATAAGGACAAAATGATTGATGTCAATAAATGGCTAAGCTTCTGGTGTCATTCAAAGGGGATCCAGTATCTGTCTACCTGGGGTGACATGATTGACAAACCATGATGCTTTGCCAGAGATTGTCTACACCTGTTGCCCCTGGGATTCAGGTTACTGGTTAAAGCTCTTGCCACCCCTATAGTGCCTTTTTTAGGCAAGGTTCAAAGGACAAAACCACCACCATAACAGATACAAGCATGCAAAATCTGAATGTAATGCTACTCAATGCTAGAAGTCTAAATATCAAAATGCACTCTCGAGGCACTCCTAAAAATGATATCTGTGCAGTAACGGAGACCTGGTTCAAGGCTCTAGAGAGCACCCCTGTAATACCAGGCTACAACTCTTACCACACTTTTCAGCCTCCAAACCAAGACTGAAACACTAAAGGTGGAGGAGTGTCCATATTCACCAAGGATATTCACACCTCCAGGCTAGTTGCCCAAGACAATGCATCTGAAATTCTCCAGGTGCAACTAACACTAGCTAAGACTGCAATCGAAATTGTAGCTTGCTACAGATCCCCCACCATGCCCCAAGATTCTCACTGCACTTTTCTAAACATACTGGAAAATATTCAGATACAACCAAACACCATAATACTGGGTGATTTCAGCTACCCTGCCATTAACTGGGAAAATCCTCTGGTATCAATGTTTTTTTCCCCAACGTTTCTTGGAATTCATAAATTCCAACACCCGGAATCAACTAATCCATTGTCCCACCAGGGGCTCCAATATCCTAGAACTGGTCATTACCAACATGGGAGATGGATGCTCCACAACAGTGGTCACCCCCTCATTGGTCAGGTCTGACCATAAGCTAATCACCCTTGATGTCCACATCCCACCCACACCCCCAGTAAGGAAACCTCTGTAAAAAAATCTTCTCCAAAGCCAACTTCATGCTACTCAAGTCAGAAATGACAAACTTCATGACACCCATGCAGACGGAAGCTGAAAGTTCAACTACTGAATCCTACACTAAGGCACTGTATGAGCACATCCACTCGTGCATGAATCATGCTATCCGAAATAGAACCAAGACACTCTCTTCCAAAAAAAGGAAGCCAATCTGGTGGCCCCCTGCCATAAACAAACTATACAACAGAAGGAAGAAACTGTTGCAGAAAAGAGGAAAATCCCAGGATGCAAAAAACTCCCTTACCAGCCTCGGTGAGAAGCTGAGATACCTCATAAAATCCTCCAAAGCTAGTTACAAAAATAAAATTGCCAAAGATTCCAAAGACAACCACAAGGCATTCTATAGTTATGTCAAGAATCTAAATGGCAATGCTCAGATCTGCTCTGAGCTACAACAGAATGGCATTAAATATACTGATCCCAAGGATACTGCCAATATCCTGGCAGATCGATTCATTGCCAACTTCACCCCCCTCTCACCCCCTAAAGGGCCCATCTCAATACCAAAAGATTGCCAAATTCCAGTAACCATGGCCACAGAGGTAGAAACCGTACTCTGCAAAGCTAAGAATACAGCATCCATGGGACCAGATGACATCCTGGGCTGTTTACTACATGAACTACAAAATGAACTGCCACCTCACCCAAGTGTCATGTTTAATCATAGCTTCACCTCAGGCTTCATGCCCACTATGTGGTGCACAGCTACAGTTATCTCACTCCACAAGGGGGGATCCACCTTAGATCCCGGGAACTACCGTCCCATCAGTCTGATGAGCATGATCTGCAAGGGCATGGAATGCATTATCATGGAACTTATAAAACAAAGACATTGGGAACCTTCAAACACTGGACCCCACCCAATTTGAGTTTGTGAAGGGCTGATCTTGTCTCCTGAACCTGACTTACTTACTTCAAGTCAGTCTCCAGAGCTGTGGATGAGGGTAAGGTGGTCCACACAGCCTATCTGGACTTTGCCAAAGCTTTTGACACCATCCCCCACTCTGGAATCATAGATAGACCTACTAAGCTGGGCATAAATCCCTACGCCACTGACAGAACCCAGAATGTAAAGGTAGCAGACTCCAAATCCAGCTCCAGACAATTGGAGTACCTCCAGGTTCAGTCCTGAGACCGCTCTTGTTTGGCATCTACTTCTCTGAAGTACAGGCCAACACTAAGGGACTCTGGCTAACAAAGTTCGCAGATGGCTGCAAACTGGGAGCCACTATTGAATCCCCAACTGATGTGGATATTTTACAAAAGGGCCTTGCAGAATCAGATGCTTGGTGCCAGAGCCATGGGCTCAAGCTTAATGCCAAGAAATGTATAGTTATCCCCTTTGGGAATAACCATGTACCCATGAATTACCACATAGGTGGCAGTACACTAAGCACCAAAAGTGTGATTAGACACTTGGGGACACAGGTGGACAGTGGTCTCACCTTTGATAACCACATCGCCACAACAGTCAGGAAATCCTTCTATGTGGCACACCTAATCACTAAGGGCTTTTCACCCAGAAAAAAAGGAGGTCATTGTCCCACTCTACTCATGCCTCATTAGACGCATTATAGAGTACAACACCCCATTTGGTATGTACCTCACAAGACATTTGCAACAGCTGAAAAGGCCACAGAAATACCTCACTAAAAGAATCACAGGCCTAAAGCAGATACCCTATGCTGACCATCTACAAAAAACTCCAGCTATACTCTGTGGCATATTATCTACTTGGAGGTGAGCTCTGCTTAACATACAAGGCCATGTCAAACCCTGAGCTGTTGGACATGCTCCACTTAAAGAAATCCCAATCCCTCAGAGCCACACGCTCCAGGTATCTAAACCTTGTCATCACAATGAACAAAACATGCTGGGGGATAGGTTCCTGACCCAGAGACTCCCCATACTCTGGAATAAACTGCCCATACATGTCAAGCAGAGCGCCTCCTTGGCCCTCTTCAAAAGGAACCTTGACATTTGGATGGGAGATGAGAAATTCACCCCGGGGATCACGTCAGTTGCCCTGCTATACAGGGGTCCAGGGAAGTAAATATTGTGGGAAGAAATATCCAGGGAATTGTTATGGCTAGGCTTGTATAGGCCCTAGGGCCGATAGCCTAATACCAGCCTATGAACCTATGAATATCTTTTGCCCAGAGTCATAGTAATAAGGCGATGGTAGTAGTTTGACTCAAGCTGAAGAGATAATGTAGTAATACCATTTGGTTTTATCATTAAATACAGGGAATAACAATATATTTTATGTGAAAATGATCTGTGCATATGGTGCATTGTTTTGCCAAAATGTATATTTTTTATGATATTGCATTTAATACATTTTGCAAAAATTTTTAGTGAGTATAGTGTTCCAGATATATGTAGGATAAAAACAAGTGGTGTATGGGATTGACAGAGTAAATCATCACAGTTGAAAACAATTAATCGCAGCTAGAATTGGAGTAAGTGGGGCTTTTTTTTGGTTATTGCTATGGAAAGTAGGATGGTTTTGAGTGGTTCTGGCTTTCATAGTTTTAAGTAGTATTCAGGGTAGTTTAAGTAATAGAATGAAAAGTAGAATGGAATAAAAGGTATCAGAAAGGAACACTTGGCTGATTTTTTTCTGGTGGTGAAGATAGTTTAAATGGTAAAAAGAGAAACAGAGTAATAAAAGAAACCGAGTAATAGGGAAGATGGTGGACTAGTATGGATGATCAAAATGTATTCTAAAGGATAGTGGTTGGATGTTCATTTCTTGTAATATGTTTTTTATTTTGGTCATGAGGACTGTTTGTAAGAGTGGGGAATTACTGTTGCATAAGTTTAATGTTCTACCTTTGGTGTAAAGCAATCTGAGTTTATTGTGACCGAGCAAGAGAAATACTGATAAAAGGTTCACTTGTGAATGTTTTATACAGGTGGATTGGATGCGATGAGTGAGAATAAAATTGGTAACTGTTTCTTATATGTAGGTGGAGTGGGTGCAGTCAGTAGAACAATTCTGAAAAACTATGTTGAAGTTATTTTTAAAGCTACAGAAAGAAGCATGCATTGTTGAGATGTGGTTTTACATAGTATTTTCGTAAGCAGCTAGTGGGAAAGAAGGCACAAAGTACAAATCATGATTAACGAGCACAAACAGAGTTAGGATGAGCTATCATATTTGCGTTTCAAGTAAGTGTGCATTGTGGGCATTTTAGGAGTGCTCCTGATTTGCTTAGGAAGTACAGGTAGGGTATTATAGGGCATTATAGGGTCATAGGTTGGTACTAGGCTATCGGCCCTAGGGCCTATACAAGCCTAGCCATAACAATTCCCTGGCTATTTCTTCCCACACTATTTACTTCCCTGGACCCCTGTCTAGCAGAGCGACTGACGTGATCCCCGGGGTAACTTTCCTTTCTCCCATCCAATCGTCAAGGTTCTTTTTCTTTCTTTAACTTTGAGTGCATTAACAATCAGGGCAGAAGTGGGAGGTAGGAGAAGTTAGGTCAGGGCAGCTGGAACTGAGAGTTAAAATTGCTCCTTGGAGAAAAGAGCAAGGGCTTTGCTTTTATGTGGGGCTCCTGATCCATGGAAATTAGTAATCATTTCTATGACTGCACTAATACTCCATGTTTGATATTAGTGGACTATTGACCTGAGTGGCTATTCATCATAGTGCTGTGATAAGCATAATGAATTAAATTAGAATTGCCACAGTGATCAGTCATGTTGTTGTGTCTTTCGGCTTTTCCTGGTTAGGGGTCGCCACAGCGGAACTCCGGTCTGCTAATGATTGGCAGTAGATTTTTTACTTGCCAAGTTGCCAGCCCTGACACACAACCTTCAATGAAGGTATGCCAATTCACGCATGCCTCCACACACAAGACGCTCTAACTCAGAATCGAACAGGACGTCTTACTGTGAGACGACAACGCTACCGCAGCACCACCACCTCAGTGTTACCACTGTGATTAGTCATAACAGTTGAAAAAAAATGGTTAATGGGGCACCAAGTCCTGATAGCTGGGTCACACCTACATTAAATGCAAATGGCATAATTCTATATTATAGCTTATGCTGTCATACAGTCTGAAAACCATCTGAAATGTACTCAGTGAAACAATAGCTTAGCCTGTTGTGGGAAACAGTTGTCAAAAGTTTGAGAGGGATGGTGTCAATAAATTTCCATGATCAGGCTGCTTCTAAATATGCGCCATCACATCATGAAGTACATTACCTTTGCCTTGGCTTGGTTTACAGCCATGTTCTGTAGTAGAATACTATGTTTATTAGATGAGCAATAAAACAGCATTGATTCATTTTTGAGAATTTTGAAAGGGATGAAAGTATTACAGTTGGATAATAGGTTTTACGTACATCAAGGAACCGCCTTTGTGAAGAGGTATGGTTGCTTTCTTTATGTTGGGACAAGGTCCTCTCTTGATAGAGCTGCTGCTGAGAATGATTATAACAGAAGTAATCACAGAATCCAAAGTAGTTCTCGAAGATTCAGGTAATGGTTGAAAGCTGCTGAGCCAAATGTGGGTCTTCTCTAACGTATATGAAGCATTTGTGCAGACAGTGTGTACACTGCATAGTAAAGGCTGGTAAACCGAGTCACTGGGGTAAAGTTATAATATCAGTAAAAGGAGGTGAATTGAGTTAATCCAGTAAAGTGATGATATCAGTAGAGGTGAACTGAGTTACTGGGGTAAAGTTATATCCATCTGTAAAGGTAGGTGAACTGAGTTAGAGCGGTAAAGTTATGATGTCAGTAAAGTGAACTGCGTTACTGGGGTAAAGTGATGATATCAGTTAGATCTGAGATTATTTGTTAGAGGTTGTCATGGAAGTGATTGACAAAATGGTAAGCAATAGTTACTTCATCATGAGGGGGGTGGGATGGTATCTATATAGGACTGTGAAGATGGTATCTATATAGGACTGTGAAGCTGATCAATTTTTGTATCGAATGTTAGCATCTTGCTTTTGGCAACACAATTAATTTTTGCTTGTAGAGATTGTATCTTTTGACCTTACTTCTTGCAACTTTTAAAGTTCAAAAAGTCAGATATTATTGTATATAGCTCATAGATAATCTCTCAGGTAGACATTACCTTTTTATCTCTGCAGTAATCCAGGGCTAAGTTACTGATGGAATGCATTTTTTTGCATTGTATAACAAACTTATTTTATGGTTATTAGGAATTTAAGTTAAAGAAGATTATGCTTACTTTAATTCAACCACATGACAGCTTCCCGTTTATCAAAGTATTTCCATTAAGTAAATTGCATTTCATAAAATACAGTATCTTAGATATTTTGTAAGTTTGCAAACACCAAAGATAGTAGTTAATCACTTGCATCATCCCGGATGTAAACAAGAATTATATTTTCAAGGTAGCTTTACAAAAATCAAATCAAAAATGCATGGGTATCCAGAGATTTAATGAGTATAACTGTAAAGTGATGGAACCTGAGAGAAACCATGTAATTGGATTTTGTGTGGATGGATTTGTTAATGTTTAGTCATTGGAAGTTTTCTAATGATTTGCTCTGAGCTAACTTGGTCATAAAGCTAGTCCAGTACATTATTAGTAATAATTTCATCTTTAGCTAGTGGACATAAATGCAGGCTGTGGATAGGATGTTATTGCTATTAACAAGCAAGAAACCACTGTAGGATTTGTAGGTCAGAAATGGAGCAAGTGAAGTCATCACGATACAAGATAATAGCCCCTCCAGCAAGCTTGTGAAACAAATCTGACCAAAGAATGCTACATATTGGAGGTTTGAATGAAATATTCAAATTATTTGGCTTGACCCATGTGTCAGAGATGGACAAAACTGGTTGGTAAATGGAAAAACAGCTCTGTAGATGCTAGTTTGTTATGCATATTTCTAGCATTAATATAGATCAAGTCCTTGGCTAGCTTCAATACTTCCATACTTAGCTTGTTTGTTAATGTTGTAGATCAAGCCAGTGTTTAAAATCTGAATGGTCATCACCAGAGAGTACCACTGGGACAGGAAAAGAGTAGAAATTGTAATGTCTCAGCCATCTGATTGAAATAGTTACTGCTTTTTGTCATGTGAGGATGCAAGCTTCCTCGTGTTATGATTTGCAGACTTGATGTTTGCAGTGAGCATGCTCATGTTGTTTGCATGCTGATGTACATTCAGGGTTTTCCAGTGGACAGTACTGTTCTGAGACATGAATAGTGTGATACATTTATGACTGAGACAGTGAGCTTCATGTAAAGCTCACTGACTAGTACCTGTGGTTAATTGAAATAGATGGATCCTAGGCTGATTTGCAAGTTTATTGGTGTATGTTTCTTTTCATGAAAGTGATTGGCTGCACTGGTTGTTGAACTAGCTAGCACCCATATATAAGGCCAACTTGCTTAGAAAGGGGGCTAGGTGGTCCAGGAGGGCCCTCTTGTGCTGAAACATCCAAATATGTATAAATACCCAAGGTTTTTCTAAATGCCCTCAAGTTTCTATATACCCTATTAGTGGCTTGTGAGTATGTGTTACGTCCTATTGGACTAACCAGTGCCAGTCACTGTTTTATGTGCTGCATGTCAGAGAAGTTAATGAGGTCATTGTCCTGGAGTAAAATTTAATAAAATTTGTCTTATGGGTGTAACTCTGACTCTGGGACAATCGTAGAGCTCTGTCTGTATGGTGACTTAGTGATCAACGTCACTGACTGCACCCATAAAGACTTTAAAAAGTAAAAAAAAAAAAAACTCATGGATATTCAAAAGCCACGTAAATGGAACATTTGATGATCTTAAGGGTCATTTGCATATATCCCATAGGCCTCCACTTGCGGAGGGTTAAGGCATCACACAGTGAAAACTCTTGCTTGGATGCATTTTTCTTGCAGTTTATACTGAATGGGTTGTCTGTGTGATCTTTTTAGCCTTTGGTTTGGATTATAGTCCTCGACAGAAACCTGCATGCAAATAAATACAGAATTCTGCTCTACACACACACACACACACACACACACACACACACACACACACACACACACATACACATTCGTGTGTGTGTGTGTGTATGTATATGCGTATGTGTGTGGATAGATATAGATATATATGTAGCACAAACCAACTACAGAGCTACCATGTTGCAGGTAAAGCAGCCAAACGAAGGATACTTCCAAATAACAATCCGGCAGAATGGTACTCAGCTTCAATCCAACTTAGACAGATTTTAAAGATCCACACAGGAGCATAAAGACCAGAATAAAACTCAGGTTTATTAGAACAAGAGGCGAGCGCTTTCGCTATGAGCTTCTTCAGACCTAATAACATCTACATTCAAAATAACCAAGGTATATATAGTTTCCTTTGAGTCAATTAAAAAATCAATTAAGACATCAATTAGCTACTAGAACATCTTAAAGGTAGATATACACTATATTTAATTACTACAAGAATATATAAAAAACCTTTTTCATATACTGCATCCACATATAAAAATATGCATATAAAACCATATACTTATGCTACTATGATAAATTTACAAAAATAATAAAATATCACATATATATAAATACAGAAGTATATATAGGGAATATATGTATAAAAAGCAACACTAATAGATGGATCATTTATGTAGCCTTCTTCTTTTCAAGGCAGGTTTAATGGATGCACGTTCATTCAAACCTTTACCCCTATCACCCCTCAAAACGATGATCCAACATGTTTCCCTGTACTCTGTGTATGTCCTAATATCCCCTTGTCTAAGACTGTTGTTAATGGATTCAATGACCCTAAAATTAAAGGTGTGCTCTGTACCTGATTCATTTACATGTTTAGAGAGTGCATTATTTAATAACTTCTTCCTGATACTATACAAGTGTTCTCTAATACGATCGCGTAAGACTCTATTAGTCTTCCCAATGTAGAATGCATGGCATATTACATACTGCCAAATACACTATATTAGAGGACATACAATCATGATGACCTAAAAATTTAAAGGATTTACACATATCTGGATGAAAAAAACCCTTCTCAGTACTAATATAGGGACAATAATTGCATGAGCCACATGGCTTAGTAAACCCATAATCCATACAGCCTCTATTCTCTTTCCTGTGACACAACAGCCTTTTCAGGTTCTTATGATTCTTATACCTAAAACTAGGGGTTTGACCAACAATATACCCTATGTCACTATCAACCAAGAGAATAGGCCAAAATTGCTCAAAAAGTTTCATAACATACCCAGTGTCACTTGAAGAAATATAATGGGACTTTGGTAAATCTAGTCCCAGTATTAACAAGGGGGGTAGATATAAACTCATTTGGGCCAAAATATGGTTTGGCTCTGGTTTCCCTCAAAGATGTGAGGTCATTCCATTGCCTCTCCAACTCTGCATGTGAATAGCCTCTATTCTATCAAATTATCACCAACATTGGCAAGTTCAGAAGAAAAAACAATTTCAGAAGAGTTCATCCTAGATGCTCTCATACCCTGCCCTCTAACTAGATTCCTAAAGATGTAGCCAGGATGCATGCTCGTCCTAAATAAAAAGGCGTTCTTATGACATGCCTTATGGTGGACGCCATTGTTAATGATACCCGAATCCAGTTTCTGAATGTACACGTCAAGATAATCTATAAAATCAAAAAATTTAAACGTAAATTTCAGGCAAGTCATCAAGTTGTTCACTTCTTCAAAGAAGTTACTAAACTCCAGATAGGAACCACGCCATAAAATAAACAGATCTACGAAACGCCTATAGAATAGAACATGTTCTGTGAAATTGTTGTGTGTAAATAAAACCTCATGTTCCCATTGAGCAAGGAACATGTTGGCGTAGCTATTGGCACAAGACGTGCCCATAGCTACGCCATGTTTCTGCAAATAAATATTCTTCCCAAAAATAAAGATGTTATTGTTAAGGATAGTTTCCAAAAGGAAACATAGCATCTCTGTCTGTACACTTGTATAGTCACTATGTAGGCTTAGATATCTATGGATAAATTGAATGCCAAGATCATTGGGTATCATGGTAAACCATGATTGAATGTCCATTGTGACAAAGGCTAAATTTTGTGAATCAGTCATACTGCTCTCACAACCATAAAGGTCTGTTAGAAATTGTTTAGAGTCCTTTAAAACAAATGGGTCCAAACTAATCACAGGGCGTAAGTACTTCTCTACATACAGAGATAAGGGCTCTGTAACCCAACCACCCCCTGCTACTATAGGCCTCATGGGTGGTCTATAAGAATCTTTATGAATTTTGGGAAGTCCTTGAATAATGGGAATCAGCAGGTTGTTAACACTAAGAAAATCAAATATTTCCCTTGAAATAAGACCAGTTCTACTAATGTCAATCAAATCATTCTTAACCGTTGATATAATATTGTGTACATCAGAAGCTGAAATTACCTTATAGAAAGTGTAGTCTTCTAACATCTCATGCATACTAGCAGAGTAGTGATAACTATCCATAATGACAATTTTATTCCCTTTATCTGCTGGCCGAATGGTTAAAGTATCATTATTTTGTAAGGAAAGAAGAGCTTTCCGTTCCCTAAAAAGTTAGATTTTGTTTCAAGGATCTCAAAGAATTTCTTGTTCTATTGTCATAGAACTGAAAGATTTCATCTTCAGTTAACTTACTATAGGCTTCAACTAGTGGATATTTGAGAGGGGTGTAAGAACTTGGCTTCCTTAAGAAGGGCCTTACTTTCTCTGTCTCTACAGTATCACAATCCTGATCACCAAACGTAAGGCGTAGCATAACATCCCCGCAAAAAATCTTTAGGTCAAGTATAGTATCTTCTAACTTACTAGGACGGGTAGGTATAAAATTCAAACCTTTCTGTAGTATATTACATTCATCTAACTTGAGGTCATATCTAGAAATATTATGGATTAGTGTGAAACGTCCTTGTTCCACATTCTCTTTATAGTTTGATTCTGTTGAATTTCGCCTGACAACTTCCTCTTGTACCTGTTCCTGCTGGTTGACCTCCCTCTCCCCTCTCCCCCCTCCCCTGTTCACACAAACGGGTAGAGGAAAAGAAGGCAGGTAACCAGATTCACCATTACTATTAGAGTTATGACCAAAGGTATTACCTTTAGATACTTTAGGTCTAACAACCTGTTCAGTATTCGTAGGACAGGTATTAGTTCCAGGGTGGTTAACAAAACTATGTGGGGGTAAATTGTCCACTGAGGACATCCCTTCATTAGTGACATTGTTAGAATTCAAGACAGGGTCTAACCCCTTAGATGAACCCTGGACATCTACAGGTTCTCTATAATGACTTTGACCCACCTTATTAGAGAAGTTTCTTAGATCATTACATTCTAGAGCTTGCTCTACAGAGACATGTGAAACATCATAAATAGGACTGGCAACATTTCGTATGCCTTCAACAGGCATTGACACTCTCTTACATGCATTTCTATTACTACTAATTTCAGTATTAGCAACATTTAATGCATTCATAGCATTAGGAGCATTATTATCAGAAATGGAACTGACATTGTTGTTACTAACGTTAGATTGTCCAAAGCGGGGCCATAAAAATACATGGCCCACTTTAAAATCACGAGTGTCTCTTATAATCTTAGACTTCTTCTGTTGGATAAGTTGTCGTTCAAGGACTGCTACCCTATCTAGTAGCATCTCAAAAGGTGCTCCATACACATTCTCGGAAAAACAGTTAAAAAGCTCCAATTGCTTCTGTACAAGGAGGGCTTGCAAACGCTGCTCCTCCGGTTTAAAATAGTCAATAAGGAGCTTCATATAGCTTGTACTCACCTCTAAATTTAGTTTCTGCCATTTTGCTAAAAGCTCAGGTTATGGAGTGCCTTGACTTGGCATATTCAATACATGCAGGCCTCTCGGAACGATCTTCCGGTCGAGGCAGGCTTCAAAATGAAGGCGTTGGAGTTGCAAACGTTTGTATCGTAGAAAATCTTTCTCCAAGCCCTCAATACAAGAATGTACTCTATCCAAGTCGCCAGCTAGTCCAGTAACTTCTTCCAACGACATACACAGGTCATTTCCCCATAAACTGACATGATCTCTAATCAGATACTGTCCAAACCTCGCTGACAAAACGTCGGGACCTGGGCTACGCCTCTCAGTTAACAGTGTAGCCTCTGATTGGTCATTAGTTCCAGAATTCATCCGTGCAGCATTCGCTTCCACGCCAGGAGAGTAATCAAGTTCAATATCTGCATTCAGTTCAACAGCCATGTCCCCACCGGTTACTGACAAAAAATATATAAAATATATAAAATATAAAAGTCAAAATAGTCAGTAAACCGGGGGATAAAAGCTCCGTAGTCACAAAAATAAACAGATAAAAATATATAGCACAAACCAACTACAGAGCTACCATGTTGCAGGTAAAGCAGCCAAACGAAGGATACTTTCAAATAACAATCAGGCAGAATGGTACTCTGCTTCAATCCAACTTAGACAGATTTTAAAGATCCACACAGGAGCACAAAGACCAGAATAAAACTCGGGTTTATTAAAACAAGAGGTGAGCGCTTTCGCTATGAGCTTCTTCAGACCTAATAACATCTACATTCAAAATAACCAAGGTATATATAGTTTCCTTTGAGCCAATTAAAAAATCAATTAAGACATCAATTAGCTACTAGAACATCTTAAAGGTAGATATACACTATATTTAATTACTACAAGAATATATAAAAAACCTTTTTTATATACTGCATCCACATATAAAAATATGCATATAAAACCATATACTTATGCTACTATGATAAATTTACAAAAATAATAAAATATCACATGTGTATAAATACAGAAGTATATATAGGGAATATATGTATATAAATACAGAAGTATATATAGGGAATATATGTATAAAAAGCAACACTAATAGATGGATCATTTATGTAGCCTTCTTCTTTTCAAGGTAGGTTTAATGGATGCACGTTCATTCAAACCTTTACCCCCATCACCCCTCAAAACGATGATCCAACATGTTTCCCTGTACTCTGTGTGTGTCCTAATATCCCCTTGTCTAAGACTTGTTAATGGATTCAATGACCCTAAAATTAAAGGTGTGCTCTGTACCTGATTCATTTACAAGATATATGTGTGTGTATATATAAATCAATAATAATACTTCATAAGCTCGAACTTTGAAACATTCGAACTACAGATGGTCGAGACCATAAGATCAGATATATGTGTGTGTATATATAAATTAATAATAATACTTCATAAGCTCGAACTTTGAAACATTCGAACTGCAGATGGTCGAGACCATAAGATCAAAGTTTTAAAACTTCGAAATTACAATTTTTTTTTTTTTTTTGTATTTATTCATTTTTTTCATTTTTGCAGGGGGCAATCCCCCTGCACCCCCCACCCCCTGCTAAATAAATATACTAACTCTGAAATCACACTACAGTGAGAAAAATGGTAAATTTTCCATTCATCGCTGTACAGCGATCTCCATTCAAAAAGTTCAACGTTTCAAAACTTCGATCTTATAGTCTGTACCACTTGCAGTTTGAAGTTTTGAAACTTCAAGCTTGTGAAGTGAATAGTGTGCTCTGTCTCTCTCTCACTCTCTCTCTCACTCTCACTCTCACTCTCTCACTGTGTGTGTGTGTGTGTGTGTGTGTGTGTGTGTGTGTGTGTGTGTGTGTGTGTGTGTGTGTGTGTGTGTGTGTGTATATATAATCACAAAGTGCAAGTATCCGAAATAAATGGATAGTATCAAAAAGATTTTAACATCAATACACTTTGGGTACACTGCATTAAAATTTAAATCACTAGGAAATGTTCTGTACTAGCACTGTATTAAAAAATAAAAAGTACTGAAAGAGTTTTTGTGCTTCAGTTTATTCTGGTCTCCTCATAACTAGAAGAAATGAAAAGGTGTAATTAAGGGCAGGAAAGGTTCAGCATGGAAGCCGACACACAGATTACTCTTGGATGCCTGTCTGCTAAAAAGGAAGGCAATATGCGTTTTGGAGTTTTTAAAGGCAGAAAAGTATTTTAGCCATGTTACAACAGAATTAGAGCAAAAACAGTTTGACTGCCTAAATTCACTTTAATTTAGAGGTATGCGAGTCTGACATAATATAGGCAAAAGTTTACAGTTGCCAAGCAAAGAAACGGTGAAGAACAAAAAACTCAAATGACATAATTTTAAAATTAGAGCAGAACATTGACAGCCAAAGGATGTTATGAGGCCCAATTGTGCAGGCAGAGGGCCTTTCCATTCCTGGGTAGTATATTCCCCATAATGCCCAACTTGGAGAGCACTTTTGCTCTTAGATAATAGGGTTACATATTTAATTATTTCATTGTTTTGTTTCTTTTTTATTAATATATATACACTTCTTTATATTTTAATATAAAATAATTTGTCATGTTTCTCAGTTGCTGTTTGCATATGTAGTTCTTTTTGGAGGAAATATTTTCCATCCGAACAGTACAAGTATTTAATTACCACACTCGTGCGCGCACACACACACACACACACACACACACACACACACACACACACACACACACACACACACACACACACACGCACACATGTCCCCAGTGGTTACAGCCACTTTTTAACTGAATGCAACTTGGATGTTTCTTTGTAATGAATGGAAAAAAAATCACAGTATGCAGAAGACCATTGGACATTTGCAACACTCCAATGCCTGTCCAGTTGTCCCTGATTTTATAGAAAAGTCGTGATTTTTGCCTACTAATTTCTCCCTGTACTGCCTACAATGTTATTTTCTGGAAAATTACAGACTATTACAGTCACTCAATAATGCCAGAGTTTCATACTACTTATGTTTATACAAAACATGTTGATGGAAAGTTTTGTAAAGAAAACGAGAGGTATTCACTCTTGCTCTCCCCCCTCACTCTCACACTGTCTCAGTTGCTCTCCCCCCTCACTCTCACACTGTCTCAGTTGCTCAAACCATCACTCTCACTCACACTCCCTCTCCCCCTCTCTCTCTGTCAGTCACTCACATACTCACTCTCTCCCTCATACGCACTCATTCATTCACAGTCTCTCGCTCACTCACACTCTCCCATTCACTCACTGTCTCACTCTCCCTCCCACTCAGACTCTTACTCCTCACTCACTTTCTCACTCGCTCACTCTCTCTTAACAACTCACACTCTCTCCCTCTCAGTCGTACTCCCTCGCACTCTCACCCCCTCCCTCTCCCCTTCTCCCTCTCACTCAGAGCCTGGCAGTTTAAGTAGATGTGGTAATTTTTTTTCCATTGTTTTTCCACCTTGCTAAACAAGGCACGTTCTTGTAACTAATGCTGCATATCTTTTTTAACTCTGTAAACAGCATAAAATTGTATCAGTTTACTTTTTTTAGCCCTTGGTTCATGGCAGCTTAATATGCTGCTGTGAAGTGACAGACTTTTTTTTACTGGGAGATGTATGCGCATTAATACCCTGTTGGGACAACATTTATCCAATAGGCTATCCTTGTAGGTTTTGCCCATTTATATAAGCAGCCATATCATGACCTGTAGACTTCATTTATTGCGCAGCTTTCACCCAGGGCAGCCACTCCCTATGTCCTACCCTAGCTGTGGTATTGATAGATGAAATGTCTGTGCATTGAGAATCTTCAGCACAATGAGCTTATTGTAGAGGCATGTCTTCTTGTATCCTCCTTTTAGTTTTACCCTTCCTTGATTTATTTGTAGATGTTGTAAATACATTATTCCTCGCATATAACATAACAAAAGTGATGTGAATAAGAAATAGTTATGTTGCCTGCTCTGCAGGGTGATACTTTTTTTGTTTCCCTAAATTTTATGATTGTGGTCTTTGTTATAGCATACTAACCTAACTTGTACTACTTTTACTTAATTGCTTTTATGGTATCGCTCTTGTATTGTCTCTTTAATGTACAATGTTTGTGGGTATGTTCTTCCTGGACTGAAACTAAAAACTGTCAAGAAGAATTGGTACTGAACATCTTTTTTTTTTTTTTTTTTAATTTATTTATTCTATTTATTTGTTAAATTTCGGTGATGCCTTTGCATCCCTAGTTCATTATAACGTGATCAGTAGGTCACTGTAAATTATATATTTTGTTGGAATGTGTATAAAGTGCTGCCTTTGGTAGCATCGTGAGTAGTTTCCTCTACTATGGGTGCACGAGCGGAGCACAATACGGATTGCAGCTAGTACAGCAGAGCTTTGAAGGCAGCAGCATGCGTTGTACCAAACAGCTGCCAGACGAGTTGGAGAAAAGTATGGGTCAGTCCTTGCATGAGCACTAGGGAAGTCAGTGGTCTCAAATTCGGATGGCATTTCGCATAACCAAGGGTCAGACAAGTGGTGATGGGAAAAAAATCATTTGGGCACTCACACGAGCATACACATAGTAGTTACATTCACACATGCGCAGGACTAATATCTCTCTCTCTCTCCTGCTACTTCTTTTAGCTGAAAATATACAACTAATAGTATTTTGTCTTTATTGGTTTAACTGCACCTGCAAAGACTTAAAAAAAGGTAAAAAGTTGTGGGTATTTAGAAGTAGGGTGATACAGTGGAGCAGTAGATAGTGTTGTCAGCTCACAGCAAGAGGTTCCCCAGTTTGATTCTTTACTGGGATGCCTTTTGCGTGCAGTCTGCATGCCCTCCCTGTGTTCATGTGGGTTTCCTCCAGGTGTTTAGGTTTACTGTATGTCTTTGGAATGTGAGAGGAAGTGGACTGGACACTCTAAAATGACCATAGGTGTGAGTGCACGTGTGGTATGGAAGAATAACAGTGGTAGGGCTAGTCACCTGGAAGTGTGAACCTTGGGTCTAGAGGATTGTCACTTCTGAGCTGACACCATGTGCAAAGATTGTGAAAACAGAGTTGTGGATGGGTGAACTTAGAAGTGGGACAATTTGCATATTTCCTAAATGCCTCAGTTATAGAGTATTCAAGATGTTAGATGCTCGCAGGGCTCTCTCTCTATTGTGACAGTGACAAGCTTGGTGTTTTTTACAATCTTACAGACCTGTTGCACGTTCTAAAATATCTTGTTGAGCTCTTTTCACTTGCTACTAACCTAATGGTAACAATAGTTGTAACATGGAGAAAGTTATTGGTTTTACTGGTACCACCGTGACACCTATGGCTGGGCACAGTCAGAGGGAAGAACAGTGTTTGTGTGTACAGGGGTGTATTGAAAGCAGTGCTGGATGTGTCTCTAAAATCTACAAATTAGCCATTGCTGGGTTGTTTTGCCATGAATCAAATACATTTCTGTACTTTTGTGAGTTGCCTCAGCTAATGTGCTGCAAAAATGTCATGCCATATTCAATGGTTGGATGTAATAAAAAAACACCAGGATTATGTCAGTGATAATTTTAAATGTAATGGCAGTGTCTTGTATTTAATCTAAATGTTTTGATACTTGACAGATTGTGTCTAAGTAGTCTTAAGGAGGCATTGCCAGTGATCAGTTGCCTCATTTAAGTAGTACTGAGGTTTCCTTGTTTTGGGGATGACTGATGGGAGCAATTGAAAACAAATATTCAATTTGCCGCTGGAACATTATTATTACATGTAGTGGGAAATAAGTAACATCCTTATGCTATTAATGGGAGTGTAATAAAAGGAAGTGTAAATGCTTGGGAGTGCACATGTCCAATACATTTAAAATTTGAGCAACACTAAAGAAATGTTATTTTATGACTAGAGCAGTAACCTAAAGGAATGGGAGAGATTTCTTACCAATCTGTAAAAAGTGCTAAAACAGTGCTTGAATATGCCCTAAGGTTCTGCATATTTGTCAAATGATGTGGGCAGGATTGTGAAGGTACAGAAATGTTAGCATAATTAATGATGAGGTTGGAAAATAAATTGCATAGGGGGAGACGAGATTCAGTATATTATAGATTACTATGAGTTGATTTAAAACTGGCATACAAAATATCAAATGAAACTTTGAGGACCATTTTAGGTATGAACCTAGTGGATCATACATGAGAGAGAAGGAAGAATAATTGATTATTGAATATGGAAAGATATTCCACCAAAATTAACAGGAGCGGCTTACAAGGTAAGATGACTACCGTTTCAAATGAAATAGCATAAACCAATCAAAAAAAAAATCAAGGTGTCTTTAAAATCTTGCTTGATTACGTTTTTGATTAAAGGTGCAGGAGACTAAATTATCTGGAATTGAGCTGTTTGTATGACCCATTGTGGGTCTTGAACCAGTTAAGTACATTGAAATGTTGAATCTCTGCGCACTGCACTTGAGTTCAGGTGAATGTTGAAACAGTTGTGGAGTTGTTTTCAAAATCATTCCCTCTTGTTTAACACAAATGATTCTAATCTCCCTGATTAGATGGAACATGAGGTAGGCTCACATTAAATATCACCACCATCCACAGGTCCTCTGTCCTCTGAACATGAGTTTGGAGAAAGAAGGGCTATTTCTCCTCCTATCTTCTGAAGAGAAGGAGAGTGCCTCTTGCACTTGGCAAGAAATCATTTCATATAGGTTTTACGTGGCCTTAGGATAAGTATGGACCATAAGTAGATCCACTATGATTCCTTAAGACTGTACCTTTAAAGCACAGTAGCCCAGCAGAAAACTAATAACCTGCAGGTAATTATATAAATCTTCATAACACATGCATTGCTGCCTGTAGAACAACTGAGTAAATGCACGGCAATGAACTATTTACATGGAGGCGAACTCTTCTTTGCTCCCAGCCCACTTATTTTAATTTCTACCTAGTTTAGGAATCTCAGAGAAACTGTAATCAGTAAGACACAGCAAATAATTGTTTGTTGTTTCTCCAGGAGGCTGCAAAGCTGGAAAACGTACTTGTATGTGGGAATAAGAATAAATTACTCCCATAGGAAGTGAGCAAAAACAAATTACCCCTATATCAGATGTGAAACAACAAAATTACAATGGCCTTTTATGGCTACTTCTTGCTACTTACATGCTGTCACATGACATGGACATGAGATTATTTACATTTTACTCCTTAATTCTGTTGACCATTTTTGTGCGACTGGATTGCATGTTCATACCCCTCAACTTTTGAGCATTAAAAATCTAAGTGCTGGTGGAGCCTGTATGGGAAAGAGTAGTGGAAGCTAGGTTAAGAAGGGAGGTGATTAGTAATGAGCAGTATGGTTTCATGCCAGGAAAGAGCACTACAGATGCAATATTTGCTCTGGAGTGTTGTTTGAGAAATACAGAGAAGGTCAGAAGGAGTTGCATTGTGGCTTTGTGGACTTAGAGAAAGCATATGACAAGGTGCCTAGAGAGGAGTTGTGGTATTGTATGAGGAAGTCGGGAGTGTCAGAGAAGTATGCAAGAGTGGTACAGGATATGTACGAGGGTAGTGTGACAGTGGTGAGGACTGCGGTGGGAGTGACAGATGCGTTTAAGGTGGAGGTGGGATTACATCAAGGATTAGCTCTGAACCCTTTCTTATTTGCAGTGGTGATGGACAGGTTGACAGATGAGATCAGACAGGAGTCCCCGTGGGCTATGATGTTTGCAGATGACATTGTGATATGTAGTGAGAGTAGGGACCAGTTGAGGAGACCCTGGAGAGGTGGAGATAGAGAGAAGAGGAATGAAAGTCAGCAGGACTAAAACAGAATATATGTGTGTGAATGAGAGGGAGGATATAGGAATGGTGAGGATGCAGGAGTAGAGTTGGCGAAGGTGAATGAGTTTAAGTACATGGGATCAACAGTTCAGAGTAATGGTGTGTGTGGAAGAGGTGAAGAAGAGAATACAGGCCGGGTGGAATGGTTGGAGAAGAGTGTCAGGAGTGATTTGTGATAGACGGGTACCAGTAAGAGTGAAAGGGAAGGTCTACAAGAGGGTAGTGAGTCCAGCTATGTTATATGGATTGGAGATGGTGTCATTGATGAAAAGGCAGGAGTCTGAGCTGGATGTGGCAGAATTAAAGATGTTAAGATTTGCACTGGGTGTGGCTAGGATGGACAGGATTAGGAATCTGTATATTAGAGGGTCAGCTCAGGCTGGACAGTTTGGAGACAAAGCAAGAGAGGCGAGATTGCGTTGGTTTGGACATGTGCTGAGGAGGGATGCTGGATATATTGGGAAAAGGATGCTAAGGATGGAGCTGCCAGGTAAGAGGAAGAGAGGAAGGCCTAAGATAAGGTTTATGGATGTGGTGAGAGAGGACATGCAGGCGGTTGGTGTGAAAGAGCAAGATGCAAAGGACAGGAAGAAATGGAAACAGATGTTCCGCTGTGGCGACCCCTAACAGGAACAGCCGAAAGAAAATGATGATGATGATTTTATATATATATATATATATATATATATATATATATATATATATATATATATATATATATATTTGTGTGTGTTGGATATATGTTATGTTTAAAGAGTAATTTATTGGAATTGCAAGTATCCATGTATATAGTTCAAAATATTTAAAATAGGTGGAGGGCTACGCCCCCACAACCCCCAATGTGGGAGGGGTGCCCCCTTACTACATATACTAACTCCAGGGTCACACTACAGTGGGGAAAAGGCCATATATAACTTTAAGTGAATTGAGCTTTCAGTGGATTGTGCACAGTCAAATTTGTTTCAGTGAAATGTGCTTTCAGCGAATAGTCCTAGACCCGTATGTGTGTGTATGTGTAATATATAAATAAATATATATATATATATATATATATATATATATATATATATATATATATATATATATATATTTATTAGAATAGAAGGGCTTGTTATAGTAGATCACATATAGTTTAATGAATCTTTGCATTGGCTGATTTTAGTTATTGACTAATATATATGCCTTTAAACAAGTATGTATTTATGCTAAAAAAAGGATCAGTTTGTACAGCAGTAGGAGAGCCTAAATCTTTGGGCAAAGCAGTAGTGTTAATGAGGAAATAAGTATGTGCTTGTGGTCATGCTACATTTTTCTAGTTTGCTCCTTACTGTTTTATTGCTGAAAAGAAATGAAGATTCTTAAAAATTCAGCAGAAATCTATAATATTGGAATGTTTGCAGAGGTTCTACAGCTGTGAACATTACAACGTCCTTTGTAAGCCATTGAGAAGACTTAGGGCAGCAGTATTTTCAAATGTAAAAGAAAATGAATCTCTAGGGATTATACTCTGTCAGTAATGTCAGATATCAGAGTTTTTTGTTCCTTTCTAAAAAAAAAAAAAAAAAAAATTCCTTGATTTTGCACAACCCCCACCACACATTTCTTGGCCAAAGATGTTAAGTGGTATGCTAGCACGTGCCACTCCTGCAGGATTGCACTTTACTCCATGATGAGAACAAGTGAAATATCCAGACTGAAATTGATAGCCATCATAAAATGCATCAGAATTCAAGTATTTGACTACCTGTGGTGTACGAGTGGTTTCTCCGTGTGTTAAGATATCTATATTATGATAGATGTCGCTCAGAATCTTTTTTTTTTTTTTTTATGTACAGGTAGTTGATGAGCTGCCAAATAAAATGGGTTAGACCTGTTATTCCCTGCTATCAGTGATCATCTAGTTAAAATGCAAACATGCCCGTCATAGGTGACCCTTATGAATCGTTTTTCCAATGCCAAAATACGTAAAATTTGTAATTGTTTTGGTGGCTATGTCCCCCAGTCCATGATGATTCTGATCACAATCATGTTGGTACATTTTAGTAATATCCCTTATATCTGCCCAAATATCAATGTGTCTTTGGACCATGGGTAAAATTCCTTTTGTCTAAAGTATCCGTAACATTTCGGAACATCTTAATTGATGAGAAAATATATATCATTGTGCTACTTGAGTCATCGAGTGAGCACACTTACAATGTTGAGTCGAGTCCCAGCTCATTAGAAGAGAATTTCTGGCACTTGCCATACTGGCAGGTCTCTGAGTATTGAATTTCTGGCAGTTGCCATAGACCATGGCCTATGTCTATAACTGGTGATACTAGATTTATGTACCATATAAATTTATGATCACCGCTCCATGTTTGGGGTGTTAGGATTTGGAGTGTATGTACTGCATATTGATCTGGATAAAAGACATAGGGCATGTGCTTTTGTGCTTGAGTTTGGCTAGCAGAACAGAAATGTACTCGGCATACATTCATGTATGTATGTATATATATATATATATATATATATATATATATATATATATATATATATATATATATAATGAGATCAATATGCAGTACATACACTTCAAATCCTAACACCCATTTACTTACATTATAAGTGTGCTCACTCGATGACTCAAGTAGCACAATGATTATATTTTATGTATATATATATATATATATATATATATATATATATATATATATGCCAGTGGATAGGTGTAGTATGATCCTGTCTGCCAGAAGCTTTGGTCATATGTCACTGCCCAGGAGGATGCACCATAAATAGCATGACTTTATTTGCACAGATAGCAATTTGGCTTTGAATTTACACAGATTTATCTGCAACATCGCAGCTCTGACACGCCTAGCCTCATACACAGCCTGCCTGTTTTGTATGTATGTGGTGGTGGTGGTGGTGGGGTTTGTATATGTAAAATACTGTGTAGCTAATAAACCACCACCAACATATTGTTATCCCCAAGAATAGATGCCTGCTAGTTGGACAATATTAGCAAAATTAAAAAAAAAAAATATATATATATATATATATATATATATATATATATATATATATATATATATATATATATATATATATATAATAGTAAAATAAGCAATACTGTACAAATACTTTGTGAGAAAGAAAGATGAGGATAAGTATGTAAAACATTAAGGAAAGACTTCTATGTAAAACCAGAACAGGAAAATATGACGGCAGCAGAAAAATAATATTCTAATTGGTATGTTTCTGTTTACAGACCTCCATTACTTTTTGCTTTTTCACTATTTTAAGTCATTCTGACTCATTTATTTTCTTACTAGCTTTCCTGCAAACATCCCTCACAAGACTATCGACCATGACTAAAAGTTTTATCTGATTTAATGTCTACCATGTCAACCAGCAAAACTGCTCAATATGCCCACAACCCTTATTGTAAAAGAATACTTCCTTATGTCCGTCTGGAGCCGCCTTCATTTTTTTTTCTATTTACTTTTATGTGACATTGACCGGTTTCCCTGGTTAAACAGTTCCTCATTGTTTGTGTTATTTCCTTCAGGGAGACACAGGTCTTTGTTGCATTCACTTTCATTTTTATGTGCTTTTATTTTTTTCCAATAACCTCATGCTCAGTAGCTCATAAGAATTTCAGCAATACCATCCAGAGCTTTGGTAATCCAGACAGCAAGTGAATCAAATCGAGTTTGAGCAGACTTACTGAAACAGTGCCGATAATTCCAGTAGAAGTGTTTCTGAAATAATTTTAAAACTTGTGTTTAATTATATCTCCAAATTAAACATGCCTTACAATGGACAAACAACTGCATTTTTAGTGATCATTTTAAAGAATACATTGTTCTTGATGGTGCAAAATGAAAACTGCGCTCCCTTTTATTTGAAGGGAAAATTAGAATGAGTATTAGTTTTGCCTCTGTTAGGCAGGGAAAGGACTCTAATTTGCTATCAAGGCATTGATTGCCTCTGTTTCTTGATGTTTTGTTCTCCGGCTATGTTTTACTCCGAGAAAAAAATCCAGGCTCCAACCACCGCAGCTAAACACAACATGTAAATTTATTGATATAAAAAATAAGGTTAGCGCTTTCGCGGCAACAAAATACTGCTTCTTCATTCCATTTCAGAACCTTGTAAACCATCTTCTTATATAGAAATTTAATTGACCAATCAGGTTACTAAACATTGACTGAACATCCAGTCAGATACCATCAAAAATAAGTTTTTAGTATTGGAATTGTTGGTAGATAAGGGTTGGTGATGTGAACAGTAAGACAGAAGAAAAGGAACCGAGATGGATTCTGTCATTACAGGCACATGTATATCCAGGCCTGAATGATAAAATCTCACTTGGGCCAGTGTTGAAATCCTGTCCATTAAAGCACTGAACAGTAGTAAGAGATTTGTTTATGTATGGTTTATACGTGGCATGATTTCACATTTGTATAGTTGTAATAGTTTTAAGGCCTTTGATATGACCTATTTAGTTCATTTTTATATAGATATATACATTAACATTTGATATAGAATTCCTACATTTTATATATTTTTTATTAATAGCGGTGGTGGTGCTGCGGTAGCGATGTCACCTCACAGTAAGACGTTGTCCTGTTAGATTCTCAGATAGAGCTTCTTCTGTGTGGAGACATGCGTGAATGGGCGTACCTTTGTTGAAGGTTGTGCGTCAGGGCTGGCAACTCAACACGTAAAAATCTACTGCCAATCATTAGCGGACCGGAGTTCCACTGTGGCAACTCCTAACCGGGAAAAGCCGAAAGACACAACAACATATATTTTTTATTAATAGGGGTTACTTTTTCTCTACTGAAGAATTTCCAGTTTTGGAACATGCAATACTGGGTGGTGTTCTGTATCTGTGCGCCTTGCTCACAGTGTATCTTGGGGTACCTCTGTGGTTGCTGAGGTACACCTTTGTACTGTATGCACCTTTGTTGATTGTTGTTTCTAGATGAGAAATGGCAGCAATGTATTTATCTATTGGGAGTTTTTATGAAGTTTGATTAAATAACATATTTCTATTAAGATGAATGAAATGGAATATGTTGAGACATTGATGGATGGACTATTTCAATGGAAGTAATATGATCAAGAGTTCTTAGCATATTTTTGGTGGTTGCATGTGAATGTAATGGGAGTTGCATTGTGTTGGTGCACACCACCCCCCCCGGTTTGCACAATGATGCCACGTTGATCTGCATTGTGTGGGCTTTGTGGGTGTGGTGCTTCACTTCTTAAAAACTTGTTTACTACTTCTTAAAAACTTGTTTACTTTTTTATTTAGCTAGAGTTTTAACTGATGCTGAACCACTAGAAATAGTTGTGTTGTGCAGGTGTTGAACCCTGCACCTTGTATCTGTGGGGCTGAAGTATTAAGCATTGTGCCAAGTTTCAATATGATCTTTTGACCTGATTGCAGTAAATTACATCGAAGGGTGTATATTTAAATCAGTATCAACAGTTTTGCTATTGGATTTTGAAGAGAAAACCGATTGTTTATTGTTGTTAGCTAGTTTCTCCCTTAGACACACATTTTAACTACGTATTTATGACAACAGTGGGGAGTCTGTCTGTCCTCCCTGTGGTCGCATGGGTTTCCTCTGGGTTCTCTGGTTTCCTCCCACATCCCAAAGACATGCTGTAGGTGGATTGGACACTCTAAATTGGCCCTAGGTGTGAGGGTGTGCGTGTGTGTGCCTTATGTGGAAGGTCGGACGCCGGGCTGGCAACCTGACACCATAAAACTCCACTGCCAATCATGAGTGGACAGGTGATCCGCTATGGCGACCCCTAACCAGGAAAAGGCCAAAAAAAGAAGATGATTTAGGACAACAGTGAATTTCATTGGTGTATAAATGAACTCCTATATTTTTATTGGTTGTTAATCTAATTCTAGAACTGTCACAATATGTAAAAGATGCAGTTTTTTTATGGTATCGGATTGGATGTTCAGTCAATGTTTAGTAAACTGGATTGGTCAATTGCATTTTATAAATTTCTATATAAAAAGATGGTTTACTAGGCTATGAAATGGTCTGAAGAAGCAGTATTTTGTTGCTATGAAAGCACTAACCTTTTTATTTTTACATCAATATATTTACTTGTGGTGCTTAGCCATCTTGGTCAGAAATTGGATTTTTTTTTCTCTGTGGGTATATTTGACCTTTGCCTGGTATGCAAATCTTTGGCCTTCATATGTTTTACTCTAAACAAAATGTTCACTGCATTGTATAAACTGTTACTTACTAGGACTCTGTTACATTGATTATGTGTTGAGCTAAGGAGGCTTGTACTGTATGCATGTTTGTGTGTGGGTTGGGGGCTCTGCATCTTATATAGACACTATTTTAATGTATTTTAATATCAGACATTCTGTAGTCCTATTTCGCCTTCATTCTTACATATGGGTTCAGAGCCGATCCTTGACTCTGACTCTGCCTATTACAAAGCTCAAAGCCTCTTAGTTGGCTTGTGACTAGGTAGGTATCTCATAATGCACTAGTACAATCCCCAGATCTCGTTTGCTGGGTCTACGAGTTCAGAAGTGCTTCTTACTTGGTCGTGGCTATGTTTAAAACTTCTTTCTATTTATCACTTTACTGTTTTCTAGATAGTGTTTAGTAGTGTTAGGAGTATTTACAGACACTTTGAAGTGTTTTTGACATTTAAATTAGTTTGTTGAGAACTGGTTGGCCGTTGGCCCTTGTTGTTCTCTGTTTTGGTATCCTGTGTGCTAGTTTTCTAATTAATGTTGCGGTTCCTTAGATCCATCTGTAGGACCCTTTTTTCTCGCTTATACTTACTATTGTATTGTGTACAGTGTTTGATTATTACAGCATTTTCTCTGCGGGTCCGCTTTTTGGGCCTTGGTTTTCTAATTTAGAAATTTAGCTTGTGTGCAGTGTCGCTTGCTAGTTCCTTGCCTGCTACTAGTTTCTGGTCTTTTTTCTATGTCTTAACCTATCTAGCTAAGACCATTTAAGTTAGAGGACCTAGTCCTCTTTACTTTCTTTCCTTGTGTGTGTGCTTGTTAGGACTAGGCCCGTTAAGTTAGAGGACCTAGTCGTCATTGTGCTTGTATGTTTCTGCTTACTTCCTTAGCTTGGTAACATGTCTAAAGACCACAAACCTTTGGGTTTCAAAAAAATGCATAAAGTGCTCCCAGAAGATGTCCATTACGAATGGCCATAGCAATTGTGTATATTGTCTTGGAGCCATTCATTTGCAGGAAACTTGTTTATTCTGCCATTCCTTCAGCTCCAGAATTCTCCAGGAGCAGAAGAACAAGTTAATTTTGAAAGGTCTCCTCAAGCCTTCATTCGAGGAAGACTTAGCGAGTTGTTCTTCTTCAAAATCACATTCTTCCAAGAAAGAAAAGGTTAAGTCAGCCAAGAGGCATTCTCTGGCGCTGTCAGAACCTCTTCAGAAACGATATAAACTGGATAAGACTTCTGCCTCCATGGATCCACTGTCCTCGGAGCCAGTCGAGGTTGTTGATATTGGCACGTCAATGTTGCCCCAAGCATTTTGGAGCCAACTACTGAAAAGCTACATCGGAGCTGGTCCAGAGATCCCTTGCTGGTCTCCCCAACATATTATGATCTCCAATTCTGCAGAAATCCAGATCCTCCAGGAGCCTGTCAGAGGAAGATGTGGAGAGAGTAGTGCTTAGACTCCTGAAGTCGTCTGCCTTGCCCAAATTGTTTGCTCTGACCCAGTCAGTTCCGGAGCCACCCGACTCCATCCCCCCTGTTGTGGTTCCTCCTCCGAGTAGTGTCAGGCCTTTTGAGCCGGAGTGTTCGGTGCCACTTGTTGTGGAACCCTCAGTTCCAGCTCTCCTCGAAGCTATCTCAGAGCCAAATTCCACTCCGACACCTTCGGCACAGTCTGTGGTGTCTAGGAGCCGAAGCTCACTGGTCGTTCCTGACAGGGACACTTGGAACCAAACCTCTTCAGTTCTGAGTCTCCCTCTCGGTGCATAGGCTAGGGTGAGCTCAGACCCTACATCCATCTTGGAGCTGGTCGCTCTGGAGCCAATGACTTCCTCCATTTTCTTGGAGCCGAGGTGGTCTTCAGAGCCGGAGAGATCTGCTTTCGAGATGGAGTGTGCTGTCCTGCTCATCAGCTCCACACAAGGGTACCAACGCTCTTCCCCCTCGGGCACAGATCTCTCTCTCTGTCTCTCACTCTCACCCTAACCAGTTGGTGGCCCCCAGTCTTCCGAGGCCTCCCCAGAGTACCCCTCTGAGGAGCCTTCTCGGAAGAGGACATGCAAGAGGAAGCATGTAGACTCCCAGGATGAGTCCATTACCTCTGACACTGACCTCGAGGAGTCATAAGGGTCCCCCAAGTCATCTGATTTCTCCTTTGTAGACATCTTAGAAATCCTTAAGCAGAGGCAGCTGGCCCACGTTCACCCCTTTTGGCTTTCTGGGCTCAACCTTCAGCCTCTCTGGTGTCTCCACCTTTTGATGAACTTTTAGATCTCATTAGTCGGAAGGTGTGTGTGACTCCTGATGTCATGGAGCCAGTTCCCAGAAGACCCAATAAATTTCTGTCTGCCCCCAAAGTGAGAGGTTTTGTTCAAAGGCATGCCTGTAGATGCCATGGTTGTGGCAGTGGCCACTAAGAAGGAGTTAGCTGAAACTTCATCTGTTCATCCACTGAATAAGGAGTCTCAAATGATGGACAGATATGGAAAGCATATCTTTTTTTCAGCGGCCTTCACTCTCAAATCGTTGAACTATCTAACATATTTTTACAAGGCTTCAAAGAGATCTCCTTAAGGAGTTAGGAGATACTCTTCATGGTACATATACTGAAGGAGTCCCTGAGAAGGTGTCTGCTCAGTTGTCCACCTTAAATTCCATCGTGAACTCCTCCATGAGGCTGATCTCTTATGCAGCTGATGGAGCAAGCAGGGCAGCTGGTTCAGGAGTTTCCCTTAAGGGATGCTTCTGGATGCGCTTATGTAATTTTGCAGAGCCGTTCAAGTCTACCTTTACCAATGCCCCCTTTGATGGTTCTTCATTGTTTGGAACTAAGGTAAACGATGAACTCACTAGGTGTGAACAAGAAGGGAAAATTCTCTCTGCCATGGGAGTACATTTTACTGTCTACTCTAGACTATATCCTAAGAGTCAGAGAGGTGGCAAGATGTGGTTTAAGAAGTCCCAGAGATTTTTCCTGGATGCACAGGGCGACTCCTCCTTCAGAGGCTCATCCAGACTCTGCTACACTTTGCTGTGAAGGAAAGGTTAGTTTGCTGTTATTTTTTGTATTACTGTATTGCCTTTCTATATTTTGAATACTGTAGTTTGTTTTCTTTACTTTGGGTTTTGCTTGCATTCTGTTTTAACAGCATATTAAAACTTCAAAAGAGACCACAGCTCTCTCTGTTCTGAGTCAGGCAGAATTTTTTCCCGTCCTCCCACCCATTTAAGTTGTGTTGTTAAATACCACTGTCTTTCTAGTTGCCCGCCTCTTATGTTAATCTGACCATGTATCTCATTTCTCTCTACTTTCACTGGCTTATGTGAATAATCACAAAATCATCATTTTTGAAATCCCACCCCTTCAATTATTTAAATTTATTGGCCATCCTACAGTATTTCATAGTACCAAAATACAAAAGTACCACCCCTTTCAATCCATCTTGCTGTTTTAAAAATAGTAACTCTCCACTAAACCTTAACTTTTTAAACAGGTAAAACTCAAGTTACCTACTTTCACATCTAACTTCTCTAGTGCACACTACAGAGTGCATTCTTTTCAATACACTACAGAGTGCATTCTTTTCAATCTTACCTTTAAACATCCCTGTGACTAGCACTTTCTCTAATACCTGCTGGAAAGCACTAGGAAGCCTTAAACTCATACAAACACTGAACTCTCCTTGTTAACAAGTAGAAATTAATAGTAGGCACTAAACAGCCTATAATTGCAAAGTACCTTGCTAAGGAAACAGCTCCTATACTTTACAAAGAAAAAAAAAAAGCCCCAAACCAAGCATGTCCAAGGGTCAGCTTCCGGTGATTTCTCCTGTCCACCTGGTGAATCTGGGCATACTGGGGCAATGCAGCAATTGCCTCATGTACACAGACAACCCTCTCCTCCTACCACCCAACACTATAACTTGTGAGAGATGCAATTACATAGCCAAAATGGAAGCAAAGCTCTCTCCACCCAAGATTGTGCTAAACAGTCAAGAGGAGAAGGTTAACAGCCACACTACATCTCAAGCAACACATAGCCCTTCTAAACCCGCACCACCAACACCCACATATAGCAACACTAAATCCACATATGCAGAGGCCTTTAACTGTAACCTGCCCAAGCAACAAAGACCTCTGAAGCTGAAACGCAAACAAACACCAATCACAACCAATGTGTCACATAGTTCACAACACCAGTGTGCCACCCAGCAACAGCCCCTAAGGCAAGACAATGTACCTAACACTTTAGTCATAGGTGACTCTATAGTCCGGCACACTGATGTCCCTCTCACCAGGTTGAATAAGGAGAAAATTACAGTCATCTGCCTGTCGGGTGCCAGGATCTGCCACATAACGCATGCACTCAAGTCACTCCACAACAAGTACAAATATGACTCTGTCATTGTCCATGTTGGAGTGAATGACTTGAGACGTACCTCCCTGGACTACATGAAAAGAGACATGGAAGAGCTCTCGGATCATGTGGCCCAGGCAGGTATGACCCTAGCCCTGAGTAGCATCCTGCCTTCGCCCAGAATGATACCACAATATAAGGATAAAATGATTGACTTCAACAATTGGCTAAGCTTATGGTGTCATTCAAAGGGGATCCAGTATCTGTCTGCCTGGGATGACATGATTGACAGACCACGATGCTTTGCCAGAGATGGTCTGCACCTTTCACCCCTGGGATTCAGGTTACTGGCTAAGGCTCTTGCCACCCCTATAGTGCCTTTTTTAGGCAAACTACAAAGGACAAAACCACCACCGTAACAGGTACAAGCATGCAGAATCTGAAGGTAATGCTACTGAAGGTAATGCTACTCAATGCTCGAAGTCTAAACCTCAAAATGCACTCTCTCGAGGCACTCCTAAAAATGGAGAACATCGATATCTGTGCAGTAACTGAGACCTGGTTCAAGGCTCCAGAGAGCACCCCTGCAATACCAGGCTACAACTCTTACCACACTTTTCGGCCACCAAACCAGGACCGAAACACTAAAGGTGGAGGAGTGTCAATATTCACCAAGGATATTCACACCACCAGGCTAGTTGGCCAACACAATGTGTCTGAAATTCTCCAAGTGCAGCTAATACTAGGTAAGTCTGCAATCCAAATTGTAGCTTGCTACAGATCCCCCGCCATACCCCAAGATTCTCACTACACCTTTCTAAACATACTGGAAAATATTAAGATAGAACCAAACACCGTAATACTGGGTGATTTTAACTACCCTGCCATTAACTGGGAAAACTACTCTTGTACCAACACCTTTGCTCAACGGTTTTTAGAATTCATAAATTCCAATGCCCTGGATCAACTAATCCATAGTCCCACCAGGGGCTCCAATATCCCAGACCTGGTCATTACCAACATGGAAAATCAATGCTCCATACCTATGGTCATCCCCTCGTTAGTCAGGTCTGACCATAAGCTAATCACCCTTAGCATCCACATCCCACCCCCACCCCCCAGTAAAGAAACCACCATAAAAAACTTCTCCAAAGCCAACTTCATGCTACTCAAGTCAGAAGTGACAAACTTCATAACACCCATGCAGATGGGAACTGAAAGTTCAACTGCTGAATCCTACACTAAGGCACTGTACGAGCACATCCACTCATGCATGAATCGTGCCATCCCAAATAGAACCAAAATGCTCTCATCCAAAAAAAGGAAGCCGATCAGGTGGTCCCCTGCCATAAACAAACTTTACAACAAAAGGAAGAAACTTTTGCAGAAAAGAGGAAAATCCCAGGATGCAAAACCTCCCTTACTAGCCTCAGTAAGAAACTGAGATGCCTCATAAAATCCTCCAAAGCTAGTTACGAAAATAAAATTGCCAAAGATTCCAAAGACAACCACAAAGCATTCTATAACTATGTCAAGAATCTAAATGGCAATGCTCAGATCTGCTCTGAGCTAAAACAGAATGGCATTAAATATACTGATCCAAAGGATATTGCCAATATCCTGGCAGATCGATTCAGTGCCAACTTCACCCCCTCTCACCCCTAAATGGCCCATCTCAATACCGGAAGATTGCCAAATTCCAGTAATAACGGCCACACAGGTACAAAACGCACTCTCTAAAGCCAAGAATACAGCATCCATGGGACCAGATGACATCCCGGGCTGTGTACTACATGAACTACAATATGAACTGGCACCTCACCTAAGTGTCATGTTTAATCATAGCCTCACCTCAGGTTTCGTGCCCACTGAGTGGCGCAGAGCTACAGTTATCCCAATCCACAACTGGGGATCCACCTTGGATCCCGGAAACTACCGTCCCATCAGTCTGACAAGCCTTATCTGCAAGGCCATGGAGCGTATTATCATGGAACTTGTAAACAAAGACATTGGCAACCTTCAAACACTGGACCCCACCCAGTTTGGGTTTGTGAAGGGCCGATCTTGTCTCCTGAACCTGATTGACTTCTTTGAATCAGTCTCCAGAGCCATGGACAAGGGTAAGGTGGTCCACACAGCCTATCTAGACCTTGCCAAGGCCTTTGATACCATCCCCACTCTGGAATCATAGATAAACTTACTAAGTTGGGCATTAATCCCTATGTCACCCAATGGGTTGCTAAATGGCTTACTGATAGAACCCACACTGTAAAAGTAGCCGACTCCAAATCCAGCTCCAGACAAGTGACAAGTGGAGTACCTCAGGGTTCAGTCCTGGGGCCGCTGTTGTTTGGCATCTACTTCTCTGAAGTACAGGTCAACACTAAGGGACTCTGGCTAACAAAGTTTGCAGATGACTGCAAACTGGGAGCCATTATTGAATCCCCAAATGATGTGGATACTCTACAAAAGGGCCTTACAGAAACAGATGCTTGGTGCCAGAGCCATGGGCTCAAGCTCAATGCCAAGAAATGTATTGTTATCCCCTTGGGAAAAAACATGTATCCATGAATTACCATATAGGTGGCAGTACACTAAACACAGAAAGTGTGATAAGAGACTTAGGGACACAGGTGGACAGTGGTCTCACCTTCGATAACCACATCGCCACAACAGTCAGGAAATCCTTCTGTGTGGCACACCTCATCACGAAGGGCTTTTCATCCAGAAAAAAGGAGGTCATTGTCCCACTGTACTCATCCCTCATTAGACCCATTATAGAATACAACGCCCCATTTGGTATGTACCTCTCAAGACCTCTGCAACAACTGGAAAGGCCTCAAATACCTCACTAAAAGAATCACAGGCCTAAAGCAGATGCCCTATGCTGACCGCCTTAAAAAACTCCAGCTGTACTCTGTTGCATATCGTCTACTCAGAGGCGATCTCTGCTTAACATACAAGGCCATGTCAAACCCAGAGATGTTGGACATGCTACACTTAAAGAAATCCCAATCCCTCAGAGCTACACGCTCCAGGGATCTAAACCTTGTCATCACAATAAACAAAACATGCTGGAGGGATAGGTTCCTGACCCAGAGACTCCCCAGACTCTGGAATAGATTGCCCATACATGTCAAGCAGAGTGCCTCTTTGGACCTCTTCAAGAGGAATCTTGACGATTGGATGGGAGAAAGGAAATTCACCCCAGGGATCAAGTCAGTCACCCTGCTAGACAGGGGTCCAGGAAAGTAAATAAATAATGTGGGAAGAAATAGCCAGGGAATTGTTATGGCTAGGCTTGTATAGGCCCTAGGGCTGATAGCCTAGTACCAACCTATGAACCTAATGGTAGACCTCGCCCTAGAGGCAGGGGTAGCCCGCAAAATCAGGGAGGACGTGATTCATTTCGAGGCAGTCTCTATCAGCGCTCCTGATGTGGAGCCTGGCTGTGCTTCTCTGGAGCCAGTTGGGGGTCACATTTCTCTCTATTCATAAGCCTGGCTAAACATCACACAAGACAAATGGGTACAAATAATAATCACCAGAGGTTACTCCATACCCTTTTCTCTTCCACCTCACACTCCCAAGAAGATCTCAGATGTTCCACCCAATCACAGGGATCAAGCAACTGTAGAAGTGAGAAAGTTTCTCACAAACAAGAGTCATCCAGACTGTCCCCACAGACCAGATAGGATTCCAAAATGACTCCAGATTCTTTAGTGACAAAACATACAGGAGACTGGAGGCCCATCTTGGACCTCAGCAACCTAAACAAATCCATAAAGAGGGCCAAGTTTCTGGATGGTGACACTGCAGTCTACTCTCTCTGTTAGGGAAAGACAACTGGATGTGCTCCATAGACCTCCAAGATGTGTACTACCATATCAAAATGGACAGAACATCGAGGAGTCATTTATGCTTTGGCTGGGAGCCAGTCATTACCAATTTCGTGCTCTGCCCTTTGGTCTCACCACAGCCCCAGGGTGTTCACCAAATATTTGTCGATAGTGACAGCTCACCTGAGACCTCTAGGATTCCAAGTTTTTCTGTATCTGGATGATTAGCTCCTGACCTCCTCCACCAGGCATCTTCTCCTACAAACCAGAGATTCCACTATCCAACTTTATTCCCACTTGGGGATTACAATAAAACTGGAAAAAGTCTGCCTTATCGCCCTCTCAATTTGTGACTTTTATAGGTGCAGACATAGACACAGTCACCATGTTGGCTTGTCTACCTGCAGAAAGAGTGCAGAACCTCAGACAACAAATTCTCCATCTACTTCCCCTACAGAAAGTCAAGGCAAAGACGGTGCTGAAACTCTTAGGACCATGGCATCTACCATAATATTAATCCCTCTCACCAGATTACATATGCAAATTCTCCAATGGCTTCTATCATCCCAGTGGTCCTTTCAACAACTGCTTCTGTCTCACCACATCTTCATAACAGAGTCTTGCAAAAAGGACCTCCATTGGTGGATTCATCCCGACCAACTAACAGGTACTCCATTCCTTCCTTGCCAACCTGTTGCTACTGTGACCACGGAGACCTCACAGGGTGGGGGGGGGCATTATCTAGGCAGGACTGTCCAAAGCACATGGCAAGATCATGAGGCTCACCTGCATATCAATATCCTAGAGATGAGGGCAGTGCTTCTAGCATTCCAAGCACTTAACGACTCTCTACCTCTTAGGGACGATAGTAATCCAATCGGTCAACATGTCAGTGGTATGGTATATCAACAAACAAAGTGGAACCAGATCTTACCCTCTTTGTTGAGGGGCTATTTGTGTTTGGATGTGGGCGATATCTTCCCAATGCTTTCTGGTGGCAACGCACATCCCAGGGACAACCAATGTGATAGCTGACAAAACTCAGCAGGGCAATCTTGATGCCTCACGAGTAGTCTCTGAATCGGGATATAGCGGAACAGATCTTCCGCAAATGGGGACTGCCTTGCTGCGATTTCTTGACCAGTCTGATCAACTCGTTCATGATTGACCCCTGGGACTCCTTTATGCTTTTCCCTCCCTTTCCTCTCATATCCAAAGTGATTCAGAAAGCGAAGCTGTTGGGAAGCAAAATGATTCTCATCACTCCTTACTGGCCTCGTCAGATTTGGTTCCTTTTTTCTCGGGCCTCATCTGCTAGATGATTCATGCACTCTGGACCCAGTCCCAGCCCTCTTGACACACATGTCAGGCTCCCTTCTCCCCTGCCTCCACACCCGCAACTCGACAGCGTGGCTGCCCCAATTTCATCCCTAGTCAGGCTTCATGATTTTTTTCACCTGCTGCGACCCACATCCTCACGTCTTCGCATAAACCTTAAACTAGGAAGTTATACACTAACAAATGGAGAAGGTTTTCCATCTGGGCTGAAGAAAGGAATGGAGATACTTGCACTGCATCCATCCCAACGGTTTTAGATTTCTTGTCTGAACTCTTCCATCAGGGGTCTGCTGTTGCCACAGTTGGGATTCAATTGGCAGCAATATCTAATTTTCATGTGGGTCAACATGAGTCTAACCTGATGTCCCACAGATTGTGTAAAACCTTACTTAAAGGTGCTACCTTGCTGAGACCCCCCTTTTAGGAACCAGTAGCTTCCTGGAATCTGAACTTTGTCCTGTCCAAGTTAACTTCAACAACTTTTGAACCTGCTCATTCGTGCCCACTGAAATTTCTGTCTTGGAAGATTTTTTGTTTCTAGTAGCCATCACATCAGCTAGATGAGTATCAGGGTTACAAGCACTGTCTATAAAGCCTCCTTGATTTTCCACAAAGACAGAGTTTCTCTTTGTACAAATCCTTCCTTTATCCCTAAAGTTTGCTCTCACTCTAATTTGAACCAAACTATAGAATTACAGGTGTTCTTCCCCAATCATTCTAACACAGAAGAATATAAATTTCACCAATTAGATGTTCACAGGCAGTTATGGTTCTACCTCCACAGGGCCAAGGAACTCAGTCAGACCAATTGTTGTATCCTTTTCAGATTCTAGACTAGGTCTGCCAGTCTCTAAAGTGACTCTGTCTAATTGGATTTCGAGCTGTATTTCCTTCATTTACCTCTCCAATGGAAAGACTCTACTTTTCAAGATTAAGGCTCATTCTACACAATCCCAGTCTACATCTGCTGCCTTCAAGCCAGAGCTCCAATTTGACAGTATTTGTACAACAGCAACATGGGCTACCCCTCATACCTTTATCACTCATTACAAATTGGACCTGATCAAGTTTAGAGCCTCCTTCGATTCCACGGTACTCAGGAGTATTTTCCCGTGAACCACCCAGGAATAAGGTGCTAGGGACACTGTCCCATATGTAAGAATGAAGGGAAGATAGGAGTACAGAACACAAAGAAGTTATGTACTCATCATGACTTTCCATGTTTGTAGTCCATCTCGCTCTTCATTCTTACAAACCCACCCACCTACCTACCCCCGTCCTGAAAGGATCTGGAGACAGGATGTTGCTACCTTGGTAGGGTGGAGACCTTTCATTATTGTTCTTTCTGGATAGCCTTTGTTCTCTTTCTATAGTTTAGCAGCAAACAAGATCTGGGGATTGTAATAGTGCACTATGGGATACCTACCAAGCCTCGAGCCAACTAAGAGACTTTGAGCTTTGTAATAGGCTGAGTCAAAGCTGAGGATTGGCTCCAAACCCATATGTAAGAATGAAGGGCGAGATGGACTACAAACATGGAACGTTCTAGTGAGTACATAACTTCTTTTTATTAACCTTAAATTGTAAAACTGGTTTTCTGTGTGACAGCTAGTGAAAAGGATTATTCGGTAGTATGATAAACCTCTTGATTTTTTTTATTTGCATGCTCTCACTTTCACGTTTACTAGATGAACATTTCCTCTTTTCTGTTCCAGTTAAAGCATTTTGTGAGTTAGTCTGTCATTTTGCAAGGGTTTGCCACTATGCATTTTTAGACTTTAAGCATGTAAATAGACTGGACCACACGGGCCTCTTTTCTGATGAGCTGTAATCCAGGAGGAAGATAAATTCTATATTACAGGATGGTTTAGCATGACATACGAAGACGAAGTCCGTATCTGACATGGCTTAGTGGTACATCATTGTGGCTATGGAGTGCAGGGTCCTGGGTATGAGCCTTGCAGAGGCTGTTTTTTTGTTCAGAGGGTGGCCTAATGGTTAAGGTGTTTGCCTTACAAATACAAGGTGCAGGGTTTGAGTCTCACAAGTGCTAATTGGCAAAGCTTAAAGTGGCTTGCAAGAGCAGTTAGTTTAGTACTAATCTATGAAACTAATCTATGAACCTATGAACATGTAAAGCAGGCAGAAACAGTTGAAGTAATTAGTAAGTGAGAATTGCTAACTTAAAAGATTAAATAATTTACTCAACTTGTGGAAGTAACAAATACATCCATTACTCGTCAAAATTTCCTCAAAAATATACAGTAAGAGCAGCAACCTGTAAAAGAATGAAGAGGGATAAATGCTAAGTAGATGGGCCTTATGCGTACTCTGAACATAAGATAAGCTGAGACAACATTAGCAGAGTAAAGTTTAATCAGTTTTCTGTCACTCCAATGCAGTGTTTGCAGTCTAGCTCCATGAAAGCTGGTTAGTAGGCTGTAGTGTACAGAAGGCTCTGTGCAGCACAGGCAAGCTTGTGACTTGTGGGGCAAACACAGAGAAAGGGCAGTCTCCACTAAAGAGAAAATGAATGAATGGGGGGGGGGCATTTAAACGATCTTAAGCACCATACTTTTTGACTGTCACATTGTGAGGTCCACCATTCATTTTAATTCTCTAGAATCCTTGTACTGCAAGAAAAAAGCATTGTTATGCACTGCTTCCTGGTGTCACAGAGTGTCAAGTCCGTAACTGTCATACTCTTGTGGGCTGCTTATAATGCACCTGATTCCATAGTAACAAGTTTTATTTATTTATTTTTAATAGTTGAATTCTAGCTAAATTTAATTTGGCATCACTGCCTTACAACAGTGGTTTAGGTAAAAAATCCCTGGCAATGAATAATGAATGCATTAAAGAACATTACTAAAATACATTGGAGGATGATGATTCATTTGTAACCAAAAAAGAAGAAAACTGGTAGGCAGAGAGATGCAAAATGAAGTCCATTTAATAAAATGCAAATAGACACGGAATAAAACTTTAAAAAACAAGGATGAGTGCTTTCATATCTTCTAGGTACTTCAGGTTGGATCCGATGACGTAACTAGAAGGTATGAAAGTGCTCATCCTTGTTTTTTTAAAATTTTATTCTGTGTTTATTATTTGTGTTTTATTAAACAGACTTTGTTTTTACATCTCTCTGCCTACCAGTTTTCTTTTTGATACAATTTTTGCCTTTTCACTGGTTGCTCTTTTTGCTTTGGATCATTTGTAACCAACTTCTGCACTCGAGACAAGAATGCCACAAGCTTCACCATGGAAGTAAATCTGCCCATAAAGGGCACAGATTGTGTCTTTAAGTCTTGTTTTGATAGTACCGCTATGGTGAAAAAGCACTTTTTTTCTGTCTAATTTAACTTCTGGTGAACGTCTGGAAGGTGGCCGCTGTACGAGTTCTGTAATATAGCTGCTGGTGAAGAGACCATCATGGGTGTTTTAACTTTATCTGCAATCAAAATAGACATTCCATTCTTGGAGACAATAAAAAGGAACCAATATCTTTCCTCAGGGAGGTATTTAGGAAGGAATAGTGCTGTTCTGGATTTGGAAAGACTTAATAATGGCCAACTAAATGCCATGCCTAAGATTAATCTGCCCCATGGCCAATATTTTAACCATTTAAAGTAATCAGAATAATGAAAAAAGTGCAACTTTTTTGATTGTAAATCAAGTGTGGCATTTCTAACAAACCAGGAATTCAAGGATGAAGGGGGTTCTCCCTTAGGAATTCCCAGAAAGGTTAGGTCACATTGCAGAATACAGCCTGACAAATTAGTTGGCTCAGTAGATAACACTGAAGTGACATCGGACCTGTTACATCAACACTCACTGATCTCATTTATCTGAGTACGTAAGGAGCATCTTTAAGTTCAAGACATGTCCCCAGCAAAATTACCTTTATCATGAAAGGTGACAATATGTTGATTTTTTTTTTTTCTGTAATCAGAGCAGTGTCTACACTATGAATATTCCAAAATCCATGTTACCCTTCAGAACAAAAGTAACTGAGTAAGTTAGAAATGTGCTGAAAGTGGACTTCTCTAACACCATTTTTCATGGTACAAAATGTAGCATCAGATTTATATTTGTTAATTTGGTTAGGGTTGCTACCCTCTGGGTAGGTATGGCAAGTGAAGACTTTATAACTGTGCTGCCATACAATTCATATTACTAGGGTTGGTAAATCGGATAACAGGCTTTGTAATATGCCACCATCAGTATAAACTGAGATGGTATATTATCCACTAAAGGGGAGTCTATCTTCTTACCTTTAGGCAGACTCTTTAAAGACCAAAGTTGCATTGAGAGGAGACCAAAGACTTGAAAGAGGTTTAGGTAATCACATTGAACAATTGTCTTAAAGGAGATTCTGAGGTGTTCCCAAGAAATGCTGACTGATATTTTCTGCAAAAAATAGATATGAAAAACCCGCAAAAGGCATCTGAAGTTTGCTAATTGTTTACTCAGTCATGGCTCTAATGGCAGTCCACTACTGTCCATGTGTTATTGTAATTGTAGGATCTATATTGGATAAACAAATGTTTATCTTACCGATCGTTAACATGAGCGAAAATCCCGGAACCCGAAACCGGAACTGAGAGATCACAGTACAGTGAAGATGGGAATATTTGCCCTTTCCTCACTGTCATGCGATCTCAGAGTTGGAATATATATTTAGCAGGGGGTGTGGGGGGCACAGCCCCCCACAATTGCAGTTTCGAGTTCTGGGATTTTCGATAATGTCAGCGTTCGGTAAGATAAACTTTCGTTTATCTACTGTAGACCCTAATTGTACTACTGCAGGCCTATTAACTATTTCTTTCTATTTTGGCCATGCACTGACCCCTACCTTTTCTGTATATATCATTATCAGTAGTTTGCAAGGACATTCCATAGTCCCTTCATGCCTTGCCCTTCCCGGTTTGTATAGTCCTAGACTGTTTCATAACTTTGGGTGAATGGCTGAGAACTAAGTCAACTTTGCTTTAGATTGAGAAGCTATCTTATGAAGAGGTAACGTGAGTGCATAAGTGTAAATCTCAATTAAGTACTAGTCCGAAGTATGGTTGGAAATAAATACTAGTCAGAAGTATGGTTGTAAATGCACACACAAGATTACTGCTTTTGAAAGTGGTTAAACTTTTCTTTGGCAGCATACCCATAAATCTTGATTACAGTCTGTTTTAGGTGCTATTCTAAGATGACTTGCAGTTGGAAAGTAGACTCCAGTGTAGTTATGACAACACCTTTCCCCAGTGTTTTTTGGGTGGCAGATATGAGGATTTAGTACCCTTATAACATTTGAAAATAGATAAACTATTTGCTTGCTTCATAAGAACCAGATTTCATCTCTGTATACAATATGGGATGAGTCACATTCATAGGGTTTGAGTAGATCGACATTTTATCCCTGTAACTAGTGAGGGCAGATTGCTGTGAGGATGTTGTGTCCTGTCAAGAAACTGTTGTATATCACTCAACAACACTAGGTTTCCAAGGAAGCTTTGAACTATGGATACAGTAGTTTCCACTGATTTTTTTTTTTTTTTTTCAGATAAAGCAGAATAGAGATTGGTTGAAAGTCACACAGTCATTGTCTTGTAATAGTGAGGATTGTGGTCACATCCAAATCGAATAGAATTTTCTTCAGAAATGGAAAGACTGAAATGTGCTTCAAGATGCAGAATTGAAGATGAGGCATAATCTTAAATGTAGAGACAAAGACACTCATTCCATGTTTCCCAGATTATAGTAATTATTTTAAGTGGATTCCTGTCATTTAACATAAAAAGGCAGGACACCAATGATCTAGCATTCAACATAAGCAATATCCTCTAATCTTAGAACCATAGAAATCAGAAGAGTAATGCATTTATAACAGGCTGGGTAGCAGTTTAAGGTATTAATGGTGTTCCCTTGGAATATGCCAGAAGAAAACCTCTGCAAAGTCCACATAACATTTCTTTGGCCATTGTGATGGATGCATGTCAATTTATTCCATGCTTGTTAGCCACACACCCCATCAGCATAACTTTATTGTTGATAACCCAACAAGTTTGATTAAGGAAAAAATCTCAAGAGCAAGTGGGTTTGAAGTATGGGTTTTGTCCACTGCCACTTAACTGTTAATGTGAGCATCAGCCAACTTCATGGGTAAAAGGAAGTTACTTTCTTTCAAAATTCAATAATCTTGCTGTCAGTATATTACATGCCAAGAAATGAGACTCTGAGATCCCAGTGTAACTTTGGTAACGTAAATGTCTTTACAAGTTAGGATCTGGGTAACCCTAACCAATGATTACTACTAAAATGGCTGACTCAACAGTACTGCCCTAATTTGACAGAGGGTAATTGGTGTAAAGTTCTTCAGTATGGATCAGGAGAGCAGTCAAGATCTGAAGCAAATAGATATGGTGATCCATCTAGCATCACTAGAAAAGACTGGTTATCTGCTACTCTTAACCTAACCAGGCCATTTATCACAGCTCCTTAAAGGTTTCACCAGACTTTGCCTAACCTATTTCTCCTGAAGGTATTTCCAGTGCTCTCTCATGCAATAGGTAAGTGTGCTTTCATTTTAAGATTCTTCAGTGCTTCACTTCCAAATGAAAGACACCCATCCTGTCCTGTTGACCATATGATGCCCCCCCCTTCTTTAGGAGGACACTAGAGTAAGAAATTACTTCTAGACTGTAGACATAAAGGCATATTTAAATTATATCCCCTGTTCTCTATCAGATCTTCAGGAATTATAAGACTTTGGTACGGAGAATGTGGCAGTCAGATGATCTAGACAGATCATGGGTCACATATTTTATTTGTTATGCACTGTCAAGGACTCTAAAAACATTTTAGGTATTGCTTCAGCATTTCATAATTTGAAAGCTCACCTCTCTGCTTCAGGAATGGATCCACAGAACAAACTGATGAAGACTTGGTCAACAGCAGTAGCAGCAGAACTGTGCTGTTTCTTTCCTTTTATCGATTTATAACATCTTTAATTACATCTAATATTCTGCATTTTGCCTGCTATACTGTACAGTTATATGTAAACGTATGTCATAGGGGAAATTGCCTTTGTATCTACGTCTTGTATTGTCATGGTTCCTTGCACACACTTGTTAGCCATACTTGATCCAGTTTTAGAGACCGACTTTTTCTTCTTACACTCTGGTACATTGCTCCCTATGTTGCATCTTAGAAAAAGGAGATTCCAGCTTCAAATGCTTTCCCTTATGAAACAAAATATTTTCGATAAAGGCATGATACATTTTCTTGATTTTGATTCCTTCATTTCAAGGCACATCAGCTGGTATTTAGAGTAGCAAAGCTTAATACAACGGAATTTTGTATGATGGATTAGATCAGTAGTATAAATGGTTATAATCCATCACATAAAGGTTTGTGAGTGATCGGGGCACAGTAAGTCATTACAAACTCTCACGTATGGCAAATCTGTTTATAGTAGCCATTATTCTAGTCATCAAATTAAACTTGCAGAATTTTTGCAACTGCTAGCAGCACAGAAATGGATTTTTTGATGCTTGTTGCAGGATTTGATTTTGGCCATGTGGCTTCTAACACCTTGTTACTCATGAACTGAGCTCATAGTCTTTAGGTAATGAGTAAACCTAATTCTAACTAACCAGACTTCTGCCATATAGTATACATGTCCATATATCGTATAATGCTTCAACTTTCAAAAGAAGTTCTGCTTTTGCAATCCATACTGTAAAACAGCTGAATACTTTCTTCCTGCTGTGTTTTTACATCCCTTCATATTGTCCAGCAACCATTATTAAAACCAAATTGCTCTATTAAAATATTGGATATTCTTAACAGTGGTACGTATGATGAGCTTTCCAGGAATCAAGTAAATATCTCTTATAGTCGTGTGGGCTATGTTTTATATGATATCCTAAGGCAAGGTCAAATTAATGGAGATGAATTTAAATATATGGAGGTCAAAGAAACCATTTACTCCCTCCACTTTTGGGATCCCTAAGGTACATAAGAAGTTAATGGATCCGCCTTTAAAATGGGTAGTGGATACATCAGGTTCAAAAATCTATCCTATAGCAAAATTCATCGATGCTAAGTTGAAGGAGGTATTCAACTCGGTAACTTGTTTAAGGATTCTTGGGAATTTCTGAAAAGTATTAATGATGACTTGTGGCTTGAAAAATTTAATATTTGTTGCCATACATGTGACAGATTTATTTTTAGTTATACCAAAAGATGTGGGTTTAGAATGGTTCAATGAATACTTGTCCACCACTACATCTCTCCCTGCTGAGAGGATTAACGTATTAGTTACCTTGATGCATGTGGTCTTAAAGAATAAATTGATATTCCTTGAAGGTGAGCATTACCATCAGACCATACGCATAACTATGGAAACAGCTTGTACCCCAGTCTACACCAATGTAATGATACCTGAATGGGAGAGAAAATATATTTTAACAGCAATCTATCCAAAATGGGGATGATATACCAGAATCCTGAATGGTATATGTAATTTTTGGTGGGGGGGTCTCTGGAACATTTAGAGAAATGTATTGAATATGTAAATGTGACTTCCTCCTTTTTGAGGTTTACTTTTGAAGCATCTAGGGGCAAGTTATGTCCCCTGTGACCATATCGAAGGATTTGGTTTATAAGATATTTAATTCTACCATTTACAGGAAGCCAACTTGCACTAATTATTTGCAACATTATGATAGCTGTCACCCTGTTGTGCAAAAGAGGGGTTTGATGAAAAGATAAATTGTGAGTTCTAGAATGGTGTCTGATGAGGTATTTGAAAATGAAACTGAGGTGCTTAATGGCATGCTTATGAAGAGGGTTTATCCCAGTAATTTATTACTGAAGATATAGGTTCATAGATAGGTATTAGGCTATCGGCCCTGGGGCCTATACAAGCCCAGCCAAAAAGGTACCCTGGCTTTTGGCACCCAAGAAAATTATTTTCCTGTGCCACTGTCGAGCAGAGCCAGAGAGGTGATCCCCGGGATGAATTTCCTATTTCCCAACGAATCATTAAGATTTTTCTTGAAGAGTGCTATTCTTTGAGTGTTTGGCTACTGCTGAACATACTACTGAAATACTTCACTGTTTTGATTTCTCAGATTGATGCTAGTGAATAAATTTAGTATATTTAGTAGTGCATTTCTTTTACAAACAAAGTGCACACACCTATGTGCTGAGTTATCAGCAAAAATGAGGTAGTGGGTTCCCCTGTCCCATTTGGGCAAGCCAAATTATGATATTGCTCTAAATTGTCCCAGGATCTCCCAGCAAACTTATTCTAAGGCCTTTGCCATGGCTTATTCTGTGGATAGTAGGTCTATCAAAGATGCTATTGCCAGCAACTGGAGGATACTTGACTTAAATAACATATATGACATTTTGGGTAAACAACCAAAATGTTAATGGAGAAAAGTTTTATAAGTCATCCATAAGGGCTAAAATTAAGAAAGGTATGTTTAAATGTGGGAAATGAGGTCTGTGCCATGTTATTAATGAGTGAGATAGGGTTTTATTAAGGGTGATGGTGTTTGATATTACAACTGTGACACCAAGGGGGTGATATATGTGGCCACATACAATAAATGCTCAGCTTCTTATATTGATAAAGGACATTTCCGGAAAGAATTTATGAACATGAGTATGATGTAAAAATAAGAATACTGTAAACACACTGTATAGACATGTACAGGTAAGCCGTGACCATAGCTTTAGTTTTCAAGTGCTTGAGAGGGTGGAAATAAATCCACAAGGAGGGCCATGGAAGTTACACTTAGAAAAATGTGAACTAAAGTGGCACCTGAAAACTGATGCTGAACGTCCTCCAGACTTAATGACTATTACTCAATAAGGAGCGTGAAGCTGTGGTGGTGCAGTGGTAGTGTTGTCGCCTCACAGCAAGAGGTTCTCCCATTCTATTCTCTGCTGGAGTGCCTTCTGTGTGGAGTCTGCATGTCCTCCCCATGGTTGAGTGGTGTTCGAAAGACATGCGTGAATGGGTGTGGCTTTGTTGAAGGTTGGGCATTGGGCTGGCACCTCGGCACCATAAAAATCGACTGCCAATCATTAGCGGACCGGAGTTCGGCTGTGGCGACCCCTAACCGGGAAAAGCTGAAAGAAGAAGACTCGATAAGGAGCGTATTTAAACCTAGGGCAATGGTTGTTTAAATGTAATTTAGAATTTGCCAATTATATGTTAAGATGTTAAAATGAGGGATTATCATGTGTTGGGTTAGGCTATTTACTGTGATATAGACTGAGGAAGATTTTTATATTTATATATATATATATATATATATATATATATATATATATATATATATATATATATTTTTATTTTTTTTTTTGTGTGATTTACTCTGTTTTTAAACGTTTTTAATTCTGTGCTGGTCATGTGATTTCAACTATGCCTTTAAAAATGTTTTTTTGTAAGGTTTATTCAGATTATGAAGATGTCTGGCTGTTACAACTAAGAGTGAGTGATTTTGTCTTTATAATAAAGTATTCCATGTTAATCTGTAGTGTTCATTTTCATTCAAGGATCATTGTTGTCTGCTCCATGCAGCTTAGCAGCTCTAGTGGTGAGATTTATAGACATCATGTGAAGTTCAGCAGTTCTACTGGGTGATGCCCAGATGCATCATTTGCAGATCAGGAAGTCCTACTGCATGGCATGTACAGATTTTGTATGCAGTTTGAGGGAACTGTACTACTGTGTGGCACACATTGACATCGTATGCAGTTCCAGCAGTGATGATGTATGGTGCACACAGACATCGTTTGCATTTCCATCAGTAGTACTGCATGGCACACATGGGCATTGTATGGATTTCAAGCAGTACTACTGCATGGCATACACAGACATTTTGTACATCTCTTTTGCTCTACACCTATAGTCATTTCCTCCCTGGTTAAATCTGACCACAAACTGATCACCATGGAAATCTCTGTCTTGCCTACAACCCCCACTAAGGTGACCACCCTAAAAAATTTCTCTAAAGCAGACTTTAAGCTCCTAAAAACAGAGGTGGCTAACTTCTCGGCACCCATGCCAATGAAAAATAGCTACATGACTGCAGAATCATACACCAATGCACTGTACGAGCACGTACACAAATGCATGGACCTACTTTCACATCTAACTTATCTAGTGCACACTGCAGTGTGCATTTTTGTTTCATCTTGCCTTTAAGCATCCCTGTGACTAGCACTTGCTCTAATACCTGCTGGAAAGCACTAGGAAGCCTTTAACTGATGCAAGCACTCCACTCTCCTTGTTAATAAGGAGAAATTAATCGTAGGTACTAAACAGCCTATAATTGCAAAGTACCTTGCTAAGGTAAGGGAAAACAGCTCTTGTACTTTACAAAAAAAAAAAAAGCACCAAACCAGGCATGTCCAAGGGTCAGCTTCCGGGGATTTCTCCTGTCCACCTGGTAAATCTGGGCATACTGGGGCATTGCAGCAATTGCCTCATGTACACATACAATCCTTTCCTACCACCCAACACTACAACCTGTGAGAGATGCACTTACATAGCCAAAATGGAAGCAAAGCTCTCTCCACCCAAGGTTGTGCTAGACAGTCAAGAGGAGAAGGTTAACATCCACACTACACCTCAAGCAACACATAGCCCTTCTAAACCCACACCACCAACACCTACATATAGCCACACTAAATCCACATATGCAGAGGCCCTTAACTGTAACCTACCCAAGGAACAAGGACCTTTGAAGCTGAAACGCAAACAAACACCAATCACAACCAAAGTGTCACATAGCTCACAACACCAGTGTGCCACCCAACACCAGTGTGCCACCCAGCATCAGCCCCTAAGGCAAGACAACGTACCTAACACTTTAGTCATAGGTGACTCTATAGTCCGGCACACTGATGTCCCACTCACCAGGTTGAACAAGGAGAAAATTACAGTCAGCTGCCTGTCTGGTTCCAGGATCTGCCACATAACACATGCACTCAAGTCACTGTCATTGTCCATGTTGGAGTGAATGACTTGAGACATACCTCCCTGGACTACATGAAAAGAGACATGAAAGAGCTCTTGGATCATGTGGCCCAGGCAGGTATGATCGTAGCCCTGAGTAGCATCCTGCCTTCGCTCAGAATGATACCACAATATAAGGACAAAATGATTGACTTCAATTGGCTAAGCTTCTGGTGTCATTCAAAGGGGATCCGGTATCTGTCTGCCTGGGATGACATGATCAACAGACCATGATGCTTTGCCAGAGATGGTCTGCACCTGTCGCCCCTGGAATTCAGGTTAGTGGCTAAGGCTCTTGCCACCCCTATAGTGCCTTTTTAGGCAAAGTTCAAAGGACAAAATCACCACCGTATCAGGTACAAGCATGCAAAATCTGAAGGTATTGCTACTCAATGCTAGAAGTCTAAACCTCAAAATGCACTCTCTCGAGGCACTCCTAAAAATGGAGAACATCGATATCTGATATCTGTGCAGTAACTGAGACCTGGTTCAAGGCTCCAGAGAGCACCCCTGCAATACCAGGCTACAACTCTTGCCACACTTTTCGGCCACCAAACCAGGACCGAAACACTAAAGGTGGAGGAGTGTCAATATTCACCATGGATATTCACACCACCAGGCTAGTTGCCCAACACAATGCGTCTGAAATTCTCCAGGTGCAACTAACACTAGGTAAGACTGCAATCCAAATTGTAGCTTGCTACAGATCCCCCACCATACCCCATGATTCTCACTACACCTTTCTAAACATACTGGAAAATATTAAGATCGAACCAAATACCCTAATACTGGGTGATTTTAACTACTCTGCTATTAACCGGGAAAACTACTCGTGAACCAACACCTTTGCCCAACGGTTCTTGGAATTCATAAATTCCAACACCCTGGATCAACTAATCCACAGTCCCACCAGGGGCTCCAGTATCCTAGACCTGGTCATTACCAACATGGGAAATCAATGGTACTCACCTATGGTCACTCCCTTGTTAGTCAGGTCTGACCATAAGCTAATCACCCTTAACATCCACATCCCACCCCCCCAGTAAGGAAACCTCCATAAAAAGCTTCTCCAAAGCCAACTTCATGCTACTCAAGTCAGAAGTGACAAACTTCATGACACCCATGCAGACAGGAACTGAAAGCTCAACTGCTGAATCCTACACTAAGGCACTGTACGAGCACATCCACTCATGCATGAATCGTGCCATCCCAAATAGAACCAAGATGCTCTCATCCAAAAAAAGGAAGCCAATCTGGTGGCCCCCTGCCATAAACAAACTTTACAACAAAAGGAAGAAACTGTTGCAGAAAAGAGGAAAATCCCAGGATGCAAAAAAAACCCTTACCAGCCTCAGTAAGAAACTGAGATCCTTCATAAAATCCTCCAAAGCTAGTTACAAAAATAAAATTGCCAAAGATTCAAAAGACAACCACAAGTCATTCTATAACTATTTCAAGAATCTAAATGTCAATGCTCAGATCTGCTCTGACCTAAAACAGAATGGCATTAAATATACTGATCCCAAGGATATTGCCAATATCCTGGCAGATCGATTCAGTGCCAACTTCACCCCCTAAATGGCCCATCTCAATACCGGAAGATTGCCAAATTCTGGTAACGGCCACACAGGTAAAAACGCACTCTCCAAAGCTAAGAATACAGCATCCATGGGACCAGATGACATCCCGGGCTGTGTACTACATGAACTACAATATGAACTGGCACCTCACCTAAGTGTCCTGTTTAATCATAACCTCACCTCAGGTTTCATGCCCACTGAGTGGCACAGAGCTACCGTTATCCCAATCCACAAGGGGGGATCCACCTTGGATCCCGGAAACTACCATCCCATCAGTCTGACAAGCCTTATCTGCAAGGCCATGGAGCATATTATCAATGAACTTATAAACAAAGACATTGGCAACCTTCAAACTCTGGACCCCACCCAGTTTGGGTTCGTGAAGGGCCGAACCTGTCTCCTGAACCTGATTGACTTCTTTGAATCAGTCTCCAGACCCATGGACAAGGATAAGGTGGTTCACGCAGCCTATCTAGGCCTTGCCAAGGCCTTTGACACCATCCCCCACTCTGGAATCCTAGATAAACTTACTAAGCTGGGCATTGATCCCTACATCACCCAATGGGTTGCTAACTGGCTTACTGATGGAACCCACACTGTAAAAGTAGCTGACTCCAAATCCATCTCTAGACAAGTGACAAGTGGAGTACCTCAGGGTTCAGTCATGGGACCGCTCTTGTTTGGCATTTACTTCTCTGAAGTACAGGCCAACACTAAGGGACTCTGGCTAACAAAGTTTGCAGATGACTGCAAACTGGGAGCCATTATTGAATCCCCAAATGATGTGGATACTCTACAAAAGGGCTTTACAAAAACAGATGTTTGGTGCCAGAGCCATGGGCTCAAGCTCAATGCCAAGAAATGTATAGCTGTCCCCTTTGGGAAAAAAACACATACCCTTGAATTACCATATAGGTGGCAGTACAATAAACACCAAAAGTGTGATAAGAGACTTTGGGACACAGGTGGACAGTGGTCACATTGCCACAACAGTCAGGAAATCCTTCCATGTGGCCCACCTCATCACTAAGGGCTTTTCATCCAGAAAAAATGAGATCATTGTCCCACTGTACTCATCCCTCATTAGACCCATTATAGAATACAATGCCCCATTTGGTATGTACTTCTCAAGACATCTGCAACCGCTGGAAAGGCCGCAGAAATACCTCCCTAAAAGAATCACAGGCCTAAAGCAGATGCCCTATGCTGACCACCTTAAAAAAAACTCCAGCTATACTCTGTCGCATATCGTCTACTCTGAGGCGATCTCTGCTTAACATACAAGGCCATGTCAAACCTAGAGCTGTTGGACATGCTACACTTAAAGAAATCCCAGTCCCTCAGAGCCACATGCTCCAGGGATCTAAACCTTGTCATCACAATAAACAAAACATGCTGGAGGAATAGGTTCCTGACCCAGAGACTCCCCAGACTCTGGAATAGATTGCTTGTACATATCAAGCAGAGTGCCTCTTTGGCCCTCTTCAAAAGGAACCTTGACTATTGGATGGGAGAAAGGAAATTCACCCCGGGGATCATGTCAGTCACCCTGCTAGACAGGGGTCCAGGGAAGTAAATAGTGTGGGAAGAAAGAGCCAGGGAATTGTTATGGCTAGGCTTGTATAGGCTCTAGGGCTGATAGCCTAGTACCAACCTATGACCTTGCCATACCAAATAGAACTAAGACGCTCTCCTCCAAAAAAAAGGCGGCTAATCTGGTGGTCCCCAGCCATCAATAAACTAAACTCTACAACAGGAGGAAGAAACTGTTGCAGAAAAAAAATAGTCACAAGACTGGAAAACCTCCCTTATCAGTCTCAACAAAAATATGAGATCCCTAATCTTATCCTCTAAAGCCAGCTATGAAGGCAGAATTGCAGCTGACACCAAAAACAACCACAAAGCCTTCTATAGCTATATCAAAAACCTCCAAGGCAATACCCAGATTTGCTCTGAGTTACTACACAATGGCACCTCCTATACTGAGCCAACAGATATAGCCAACATACTGGCCGATAGATTCAGTGCCAACTTTACCCCCCCAAGTTCCCTATCACAATACCAGACAGAAGAAAGCCTGGCACCCACCATTTCTGTGGCACAGGTAAAATCTGCATTGTCCAAAGCCAAGAATACAGCATCCATGGGACCTGATAATATTCCTGGCTGTGTCCCTGTATCCTACATGAGCTACAAAACGAACTGGCACCACATCTGTGTGCCCTGTTCAATTGCAGCCTTACCTCAGGCTATGTCCCTAACGAATGGCACACTGCTACAGTCATCCCATTCCGTAAAGGGGGAGCAACTACAGACCCTGGTAACTATTGCCCCATTAGAGTGATGAGTCTGGTATGCAAAGGTATGAAGCGCATCATCATGGACATGCTTAAAGATATAGGCACTCTCCAAACTCTTGACCCCACACAGTTTGGCTTTGTCAAGGGGAGATCCTGCCTGCTGAATCTGGTTGACTTCTTCGAGGCAGTCACCAAGGCTGTGGATGAGGGTAAGGCAGTGCCTGCAGCCTGGCCAATGCCTTTAATACCATTCCCCACTCTGGTGTCCTTGATAAATTCAGAAAGCTAGGCATCAATCCTTGCATCACTTGGTGGGTTGCAAATTAGCTCACAGACAGGACCCACAGAGTAAAAGTTGAGAATTTCAAGTCAGACTCTCGAACAGTCATGAGTGGAGTCTCACAGGCCTCAGTCCTGGACCCTCTCCTGTTTGGCATCTACTTCTCAGAAGTCCAACAGAAGGACTCGGGCTGACCAAGTTCACTGATGACTTCAAGCTAGGAGCCATTATCAGCTCCCCAAGTGATGCAGACATCCTACAAAAAGGGCCTCTCTGAGACCAATGACTGGTGTCAGAACCATGGCCTGAAGCTTAATGCCAAAAAATGCATTATCATCCCCTTTGGAAAAATTCAGTTCCCACAAATTACCATGTTGATGGGAGCCGCTGAACACTGAAGGTGCCCTAAGAGATCTGGGCACCCAGGTCGACAGCCACCTCACCTTCGACCACCACACTGCCACTGTGGTCAAAAAGTATAGGTTTTGCATCCAAGAAGAAAGAGGTAATCATCCCTCTCTACTCATCCCTCATTAGACCAATCATCAAATATAATGCCCTGTTTGGCATGTACCTAACCAGATGCTTACAACAGTTAGAGAGGCCACAAAAGTACCTCACAAAAAAGATCTAGGCCTTAAACACATGTCCTACACGGACAGACTCAAGAAACTTCAGCTGTTCTCTCTCCTATCTACTTAAAGGTGATCTCTGCTTGACTTGCAAAGCCATGTCTGACCCAGCCCTACTTGAAATGCTACACCTAAAGAAATACCAATCTCCCCATGCCACACGCTCCAGGGATCACAACCTCATTACCACAATTAACAGGACATGCTGGAGGGACAAGTTAATTTCCCAAAGACTGCCCATACTCTGGAATAAGCTTCCCATTCCTGTCAAGCAAATCACCTCGCTGGCCCTATTCAAGAGAAATCTTGAGTGGATGGCTAACGGAAAGTTCACCCCATGGATCACTCCAGTTGTCCTACTGGATAGGGGCACTGTGAACTAACAGCAGGTGGCATGGCGCTTGGGCAATTTGTTTGGGCTAGGCTTGTAAATGCTCCAGGGCCATTAGCCTAGTACACACCTGTGAACCTGTAAACTGTCCCCGACTTTGACTCAAATTTTAGTTCTGTCACTCTTATTCTGTACTAAAACTGGTGATGCTTGTAGAAACAAAGGTGAAATGCACTTGGTAGATAATGGCAATAATTAGAATTATAGACTTATTTCACTCTAAGAAGTGCATATTAATTCACTTTCTCTTATTCTCTCAATGTCTCAGATTAATAGTACTAACCTTGTACATGTCCCTTGTTATCCCTAATTCTGTTTTGATTTTTCTCTGATTGGTTGAGTTATTATCTTGAGCAGTTCAACAGTACTACCGCATGGTATACACAGACAACTTATGCAGTTCCAACAGCACCACTAAGTGATACCTTTGATCACCAGGTCTCCACAGTGGTAAGAAGGGCATTTTATATTGCTCATCTCATAAGTAAGGGCATTGTCTCCAGAAAAAAAGTTATAACCTTCCGGTACTCTTCCCTCATCAGGCCAATAATGGAGTACAGTGCCCCTTTTGGTGTGTACCTTTCCAAGCAGCTTCAGCAATTGGAGAGACCACAAAGGTTCCTCACAAGGAAAATTCAAGGTGTTCGGCATTTGTCCTATGTGGGTCCTATGAAATCACGGTCACTTTATTGTTTTACACAGACTACTCTCTGCCTTGTATATAAGGCAATCTCTGACCCCTGTTTTAATGGAAATGCTGCATATCTGCAAGCCAAACGGTACACTGGTTACTCACTGTAAAGACCTTAACCTGGTATGCGACATTATTAGAACCTGCTGGAGGGACAGATTTGCCTCCCAAAGGTTACCACACATTTGGAACAGACTCCCACTTCATGTCAAACAGAGCACCTCATTGGTTCTCTTCAAACGCAATCTAGATGACTGGATGGGTAACTAAATTCACCCCGGGGATTCCACCTGTGTCCCTCTTGGACAGGGGCAATAGATGCTGATCACGAAAATAAGGGTAAAACTTGGCTAGGCTTGTAAGGGTCCTAGGGCCATTAGCCTAGTAACCTCCTATGAGTAGACATCATGTACAGTTCCAGTGAGCAGTTATCATATGCAATTCTAACAGCAGCAGTGGTCAACAAGCCGACATGTGTAGATGATATATGCAGTACCCATGGGTAACAGGGGCAGATATTCTACACAATTCTAGCAATACTAGTAGATATAATGCTGACATGCATAGACATCATATGCAGTTCTAGTAGTATGAATGGGACAGATGGATAGGTATCACAATGTTAGATGTTAATGTTGCTAACTGTGGTCTGTGCTGAGGCTGAAAAGGGCTTTAGTCTGGATCGGCTCACTTACTGGGTTATTGAATGAATGCTGCAGATGTGTATGCATGCTCTCTCTCATAAGTGAAAGAAACCAGTAATTTAGAAAGGCTGAGCTTCAGATGGTAGTAAATTATTTCTCTGCAATCAGATGGGCATTTTTCTGCCCTGATTCTCCTGACTGTCTGTGTGTCTGTCAGTGTGTGTGTGTGTATGTCTGTGTATGTATCTGTGTAGTTCTGTGTGCATGCATCTGTCTGTGTCTGCATGTGTCTGCCTGTGTACATCTCTGTGTATGTATGCAAGTGTGTGTGTGTGTGTGTGTGTGTGTGTGTGTGTGTGTGTGTGTGTGTCTGAACGTGTGTATATCAATGTGTGTGTGTGTCTGACTCTACTTCTGTGTACACGTGCATCTGTCTGTCTGTACTTCTGTGTGTGTGCAGGCACATTCTGTAGAATGAGCTGTTGGTTCTCATCCTCCTACGCCACTGCAAATATAGTAAACAAAACTATATAAATATAGCATAAGATGCTTTCTGCATTAAGGAAAGGATAATTTGCTTTGTTTTTATAAGGCAAGTGGACAGACTTGCTACAGGCGTTACTTTAATGTAGTAATATTGGAAACTACATAAACCAAACTAGTAATGCAGTTGCGGTTACAGGGTCCAGCCATTCATAAATGGGTAATTAGCACAGGCACTGCAGTAGGATGATAATATGCAAATAAGATATACTGCTCTACATCTGTCATTATTACGGCTTGCAGCAAAGTGTAAATATATTATAAGAAATAAGGTTGTGCCTTAGCAAATGCTACTGTATGGTAAATGAGTAAGGTATTTCTCCTTCTCCTCCTTCCTTTTCCCGGTTAGGGGTCGCCACAGCGGATCACCTGTCCACTCATGATTGGCAGTGGAGTTTTACGGTGTCAAGTTGCCAGCCCGGCGCCCAACCTTCCAATGAAGGCACACACTCGCACCTAGGGCCAATTTGGAGTGTCCAATCCACCTACAGCATGTCTTTGGGATGTGGGAGGAAACCAGAGCACCTGGAGGAAACCCACACCACCACAGGGAGGACATGCAGACTCCGCACAGAAGGCACCCAGCCAAGGATCGAACTGGAGAACCTCTTGCTGTGAGGCGACAATGCTAACCACTGCACCACCATGGCCACCCTGAGTAAGGTATTACTAATTGTACAAAATATTTAATAGAATTGTGGATAATAGTGCCATGTCACTTGTAAGATAGTTGTACAAAGGAAAGGTTATTGCAGGTGAGAGTAAAATGTATGCCTAGGTTAAGCAGGTCATTACATGGGAGGTGCATGGAGTAACTTGAGGTGTAGGGACACTTCTTTGAGCAACACAGAATGCAGAAATGTGCAACACAGAATGCAGAAATGTAGGAAGAGGAGATACAGAAGGAAGCAGGAAATGAATGTAGACAAATATAAACAGCAGAACTGATGATGCTAAAATTTTACAAAGTTAGATCCTGATGGGATTTGAGAAAATTATGAAAGGAATCACAAAACAAAGGGACAACTATGAAGATTTGCCAGCAGTGACAGTGTAGTGGTTTTGGTGTGGAAAAGGTGCTACAAGATATTTCAGAATGATGCTGGAGTGTGTATCGTTTCTGTCCTCTTGCTCATGCTGTTGACAGAAGGGATAGAGCAGAAGTCCGCGATCCTCTGTGCTAGTAACTTGTATCTAGAGAGGAAAACAAACTGTGCGATTCACTGTCTGCACAGGGAAAAGCTAATAGCAAAGCTGATGGTTCTACCGTACTTGAATCCCACCTTTTAAGAAATGTAATGGACTTTACACTGAACGTTTGGTGAAGTATGAAATAGCTAAGAGAATTGAACTTACTGTGATGAAACGTTATGTAATAGTTCTAGTTTCGTAAGATCGTGAACTTAAAATAGTATGTAATCACAATGAAATGTCTGCTGATTTTTGTAATCTACAAGGGCATGAATTAAACATTGAGCATTTGTTGCGAGATATTTAAGGACTTGTTTTAAGTATTGTCATTATATGCTTCCTTTCAGTTTCCCACTTCAAGATACATAAGGACGTGTTCTCCTAGTAGAAGGAGCACCTTTATGAATAGTTAGGGAAGACATAAACAGCAAGAGAGTTTTCTCCAGTCTGTGTTTCTTTATTTTATACTATCCATTTATTTATTTATATTTTGTTAACTGGTTAACCATTTACAGTGAGACTTTGTACCATGTTAGAGTGGATGAGTTTGTGGATTGGTTGTGGTATAGCAGTTTAAACTTTATTAAATGTTGAACATGTATAGTACTGCATTTATGCAATTAATCCATTTTTTTTGTATTGATACTTATAATGGAGATTTGTTAGTTTATTGGATTAATCTGTAACATGGACAGCAACATTGATGTCTGGGAGAAGGATAATGCAGGACCAGTTAACTGCATCAGAGGTATCACCCGCCTTGCCTAGGGACACATTTTGAAGGCACCGTGTTTTAAACTATTGTGGTAATTGAAAGGATAACCTATTTGTATATGACAAATACTGGTAGGCAGGGGTTGAAATGATTGGCTAGGGTGCTGGAGGAAATGCTATTTTCATTGTTTCTGGTTAAAATCCAATACAGAGTGTTTTTGGGATATAAAATTCATTAGCGGACCAAATGGGGATACAGTGATAAGATCTGTGCCTCAAAAGTTTCAGTCTTAACTTCTAATCACTTAATGTGTGCTGTTGATATGTTCTATGTCTGTGTGGGATTTTACGGAGAATACCAGTTTACTCCCACCTTCCTAAAACGCGTATGTTAAATGGATACTGTAAATAGCCCCTATGTGTTTTATTTGCTCCTGCTTTTTGGTTAGGGGTATGGCTGAATAGGGGAGAAGGAACACATTAACTTATCAAGTTAACAAATGAAGAAATAAAAATGTCATCCCGAGGTACATACACGTAGACAAAATAGCTAGATGCTGGGTGTATTGCATTGCTAGTCAAAGGATCCCTGCACAACAAACGTCTACAACACTAACAGGAAAGCTGCAAAAAAGCAGACTAAAGCATAAATGGTTCAATATGGGGGCTGGAACTATTATGAATGAGTAATGCGAGAGCTATGTGAAGTTTTGTATAATATGTTAAAAAATAAGTTTCTTGGTAATATATGAGGCTGTAAAGGTAAAGTTAATATGCATTTTTTGGCAATATAATGCTTTGCAAGATAGGCGTATATGCTAAGCAACTTTTTTTTTTTTTTTTTTTAAAGATAACATTTTTAAAAGATGACATAGGTACACATAAAGTAATAGAAAAGAAAACAAACTGTAGGTTCATAGGTAGGTACTAGGCTATCGGCCCAAGGGCCTACATAAGCCTAGCCAACAAGGTTCCCTGGCTTACACCACCCAAGAAAGTTATTTTCCTGTGCCACTGTTGAACAGAGACACAGAAGTGATCCCCGGGGTGCATTTCCTATTTCCCATCCACTCATCAAGATTTTTCTTGAGTGCTAATAAAGAACTTTGCTTGACATAGATGGGTAGCCTGTTCCAGAGTATGGGAAGTCTCTCTGGGACAGGAATCTATCCCTCCAGCATGTCCTGTTTATTGTGGTGACAAGGTTTAGGTCCCTAGAGCATGCAGCTCGGAGGGATTGGGATTTCTTTAGGTGTAGCATGTCCAACAGCTCTGGGTTTGACATAGCTTTATATGTTAGGCAGAGATTACCTCGGAGTAGGCGATATGCTACGGAGTAAAGCTGGAGTTTTTTTGAGACGGTCAGTGTAGAGCATTTGTTTGAGGCCAGTAATCCTCTTTGTGAAGTACTTCTGTGGCCTTTCCAGCTGCTGCAGATGTCTTGAGGTACATTCCAAAAGGGGCGTTGTACTCTATAATGGGTCTAATGAGTGTCTAGTAGAGGGGAACAATAACCTCTTTTTTTTTTCCTGGATGAGAACCCCTTTATGATGAGGTGTGCCATGTAGAAGGACTTCCTGACTACTGTGGCGATGTGACTATCAAAGGAGAGACTACTGTCCACCTGGGTCCCAAGGTCTCTTATCACACGTTTGGTGTTGAGTAGATTGCTGCCTATGTGGTAGTTCATGAGTACAGAGTTTTTACCAAAGGGGATGACACTGCACTTTTTGGCATTGAGCTTGAGGCCATGGCTCTGACACCAGGCATCTGTCTCAGCAAGTCCCTTCTGTAGGATGTCCACATCATTTGGGGACTTGACTATGGATCCTAGTTTTCAGTCATCTGCAAACTTCGTAACTCATCACTGTAGCATTTCCATTGCTGTTTTTATTCGGTGTATGAATATAAACTGTTTTCTTTTTAAACCTTTTCATTCTCTCCAACATTATATAAATTACTCAATCCCTTCCTTCCCTTAAACCTCACTTATCCTCCTGAACATTATTCTGCATGTATTGTTACTGTAATTTCCATTTGTTTGTGTAATATGCTCTCTTTTCTAAATATCCCACCTCCTTTCTTTCATCTTCTGTAGAATATTCGGTACTTCAGTTGCAGTTGGTTTAAATTTTGATTCAGATGTTCTAGCAATTACTTCCTTGGAAGCCAACATGATTAAACTTAGTAAGGCTTACCTTGTCAAGGTGGTGTGGTTCCTACATCCTAGTTCATAAGAATTCATTTCCTAATTTACAACCATCTGTTCCCCCAGCATTTCTGACAAAGTACTCCTGTAGCAACTTTGAGATGCTGTATAAGCGCAACATTGACTGTACATGTGAATAATTTAGAAAAGGGTACTAGGTAGAACTGTTCATGCATATTAAGGACTTGTATAAGGGACCCGTGGTCCCTTTTCTATTAATGAGAAGTTGTTTAATGTATCTGTGTATCAAGCCATGCATTTGAAGGAAGGTGCTCGACCTGGTAAACTTTTTTTTCACACTAAAGTAAAAAAAAAAAAAAAAAAGTCTGACTGAAACATGCACACAGTTTCAGAACTTCAACCTCATTACACTGAATATGAAAATATCCATACTCAAATGAGCAAACTCAACAAACATATGATCACAAATTCTTAAGTATTCTGAGTATCAAACATTAAAATGATCAATGCCTAGAAAATGTCAGTGAACAAGTTAATATATGCATCCCTCCAAGTTACTTTTTTGCTTTACTTTTTTAGATACAATAACTACATGTATTACATGGAAATGTGTCTACTCTATCAACTCTCTTCAGAACTTGGCTTTGTTCCTTATAATATAATTTCTGTCTTAAATGCTGTGCTCATTTGTAAACAAACCTTGGACTTCCAGATTCAGCTGTAATAAATGTAGTTATTGTACCTATAAAAGTAAAGCCAAAGGAATTTTTTCATCTACTACATTCAAGGAATTTAAATTTAAAAATATATGTGGACTGTGATACAATTTAATGTAGTGTATATTGCTACATGTGAGTTGCATCCATCATTCTATTTAATTAAAACTACAGAGAATTAAATGCAAAGGAGATGATCCTCTGTATAAATGGAAATGCTCTGTATAAGCATATAAAAGAAACAAATGACAAACACTGTGCTAAGTGCTGCATATCCATGAATAGGGGGTGGGTGATAGATGAAAAAAAGATAATATAAGTGGATTAATATACTTGGGGCTAATGAATTCCCAGGATTAAATGGTTGAATAAGTATTAAGGCCAGTTTTGAAAGATAGTTTAGAACATTATTTTAAATTGTTTCATTTGTTTAAATGTTTTAATCTGTGTGATTTTTTTTTTTTTTTTGTGTATTTAAACATTTTGGGTAGAAGTCTTTGCTATCAACTTGAAGTAATTTGTGAGACATTGTTGGTGTTGGAATAAATTATATATTTCCCCAAGTGTCTAATTTTTATTTTGTATGTTTTGTGATACCCAGGATTTGCCTCATATTGAAATTAATTAACTAATGAGACTAGGCGACAAAGCTTGGTAATCATGGCAAAGTAATAAAAAGAAAAACAAATCAAGAAAATTCATAAACACTTCCAACATCTCATAAATGCAGTCAGAGTAGCGTAAAACTAGGGAAAAAAGATGCTTCTACAGCATGTAGGAAACGTATAAAAAATACAACACTCTTTTGGACATTCATTACAAACGTACTAAATCCAGGTCGCAGATCTCAACCAAACCTATCGCCTAAACGTTTTCCAGCAAAAATAGCAGACAAATTTTACAATCACTCACCTCTGTATTAAAAACTAGCTCTATGTGGAATTCAGAACCATTGGTAGAATCTGTCATTTATTCTATTGCTCCCTTAAACCTGTATCCAGTCTCATCAGTAAAACACCACCACCTGAAACTGAAAACCACAACCTTGGCCATAAGACAGTTCTCTCCCAGAATATTAGAAAATACCTGCTGAAAGCCTTGCCTACCCATGACTATCTCAATGATTTTGTTAATGAATGCCATGTCCCCACTGTATGGAAAAAGGCATATATAGTGCCCCAAAGAAGGTTGGTTTAATGACCATACTAATTTCAAAAACCCTTGAAAAATGCATACATATTCAATTACTTAACTAACTTAGCATAAATAACTTTCTTTCAGCACAACACTGCTTTAGGCACAACCATGGTACTACCATGGCTTAGTACATTTTACTGACATCAATAAAAACAGAAATTCTGGCAATCTAATACTGTCTTATTTACTACTAAAGCTGCCTTCTCTAGGCCTCACTCACCCCCCCCCCCTGTCTTTTCTGGTTTAAAAGCTACTTATCAGCCAGATGCCAAGTGGCCAAGAGGCAAAATGAGTATTCCTCCTTACCACCTGTCACAGTTGCTGTATCACAGGTCCTCCTTACTACCTCTCACCTCAAAAGTTTAATAGCTGAAATGCATATGGATCGAACCATATGCATCGAACTATTAAACAATCGAATTCCAAAATAAAAAAAAATATGCAAAAATTAAACTAGTGTAGGCAGAGGGGGCAAGCCCCCCTGCACCCCATACACCCCCTGCTACTTAAATATACTAACTCTGAGATCGCACTACATTGAAGTAAACTGAAATCTACACCTGCTGAGATTTCCGTTTACATTTTTGATGTTTTGCACTTTTGGTTTACTTGTGTCAAGAATATCATATTCGATATTCTCGGACTTCGAGCATAAAAAGTAGATCCCCTGTCACAGTTGATGTGCTACAGGGATGCATACTGGGACCAGCCACTTTTAATGCATTCATAAACTAACTGCACTCAGCAGCCAAACACACTACTCTGATTCAATATGCTGAAGATTCTACATTAATCTGCTCCACCTTACTCTGTACAGATTATAAGAAATGACTCAAGAATCTTTCACATCCATTGAAACTTGGCTAGACAACTTACAACTGCTACTGAACTCAAAACAAGTGAACATCTCCTTTTCACTCCTACATCACACTTAAAGTTAAAACCAGTTTGATATCACCTCATCCAATAACACTAAAGTTATACCGCACACTAAACTCCTTCGGGTCACACTAAATGATAATCAGTATTTATCCCCATATCCAAGTAACAGTCAAAAAGATGCATTGAAGCTTGTCCTGTTGTAAAGCACCAAATATTTCCTTTCAGACAAACCTAGAGAAACAGCTGCAAAGAAACAACTTACTCCCCCACTACTATGTGCCTCTCTAATCTTCACAAACCTGCCACCCCTCCAGAGAACAAAACTTCAACAATAGTGTAACAAAATTGCAAAATTTGCAGCAGATTTCTCTTACCGTACCCACCACTGCCAAGTCCTCAGACTACTAAAACTGAAAAGAGCCAAACCACATCCTTCACTGGTTTGGTAATCTACAGTTTAATATGCAATCCAGACAAATGCCCCACCCTTAAATGTGTGATTCAGCACTACAACCCAAGCAGAAATCTATGCTCCCAAAGTAAACCAATATTTACCATAAATGTCTAAATGCAGCAGGAGTTTCACTCTGTGCTACATATGTCTCCAAACTTTGGAACCCCCCCCCCCCCCCCCATCAAACTAAACTACAGACTTTTATAGCAAGTCTTAAACAGCACCTAAGACTATCCCAGATCTGCCAGTGCTCACCCTAGGATAAAATGATAAAATGTACACATACTCTCAAATCAATGATTTTATAAAATATGAAAAGTTAAAAAGTTAAGGCATATGATTGTTTTTTTTTGTTTTGTTTGTGAGTGTTTTATTTTTTGGGTGTATGTATGTGTATATATGTAAACATATATGTGCATATGTATATGTGTGTAATATGTATATGTGTGTGTGTATAATCAATATTTATGTAGAAGTTTTATATGTGACGGCTTCCATGTTATATTTTTTTCATGTATGCAGCCTATATATATTTGCCATGTAAAGCTTGTATAGTATATTGTTATTGTTTGCCATTTGGATCAGATTGTTGTTTTTCACCATGGAGCTTTTCTCTTGGGCCTCCACTAAAAAGGGGTTCTCATGCCTAGTCAGATAATCCATTAACAAATACAAAATAAAATAAGGGCCTTGTAGCAGGTCTACCAATGGAGTTTAAATAAATAAATAAATGAATGAATACTAAATAGTAAAAGTTAAGCTAACTGCTGAACTAGCTTTTAATGCCACCAGAAGCTATTACAGGGATAAGATATTCATGATAGTCTGTACAAGTGTACAAGCTGTGAGAAAATCCCAACTGGGATCTGTGTAAGTAAAACAGTGCTATGCAAAGCTGCTAAGGGTGCATTGTTAATCTGTACTCAAACTTAGCAGTAAATTAAAATAATGAGGAAGGAGGTGCTAGTTAATAGTTCCTTTTTATTACAGTCCTCATGTGCATCCACTAAGTTGTTGTGTCTTTCGGCTTTTCCCGGTTAGGGGTTGCCACAGCGGAACTCCGGTCCGCTAATGATTAGCAGTAGATGTTTATGTGCCGAGTTGTCGGCCCTGACGTATAACCTTCAATGAAGGTACACCCATTCACACATGTCTCCACACAGAAGACGCTCTAGCTGAGAATCTAACAGGACAACGTCTTACTATGAGGTGACAATGCTACCCCGCAGCACCACCACCGCAGTACATGTGCATCCACTAAGTATTTAGGTAAAATAAAAAATTAACAAATACCTGTGGAAGGGCAGTGTTTGGAAACATTTACATGTATTTATGTTTTCTGCAGTATGTCATTTTATATGACCAGATGATTGCAGAGTGAAGGTATAAGCAGTAACTACTCTTAAAATGGCATTAAAATATACACGCAGCTTGTGAAGTTCACTTGCAGTGATTTTTAATAAATGTAATGAAATGTAAAACATTGCATATAATATACAAGTATGTCTGTTTTTGGCTGGCTGTTTGCATGCTGTACTTGTACATGGTGTGAAGGACTACTGCTCCTGCATCCTCCTCATGATTTAAAGTCGCACAGTAGAACAGAACAGAACATGGATCCATGGCAGTACCAATTTATTATTTCTCTGAAGTTGTTTTGTAACCTCACAGAATAAATTAATAAGATGAATGAAAAGTTGCAGGAGCTAAAACACTGTGCAGTTTTCATATTTATTTCATTTCATTGATATCTGTAATTTGATTGCAGTATGCAATGTCTTTTTTCAGGCTTTTTGTGCTTCAGCATTTATATTCATTATTTTCAAAATATTTATTCATTTTCTTCTGTTTTGTATTTTTGGTTTCAGTGTATTCCACTTCAGTTTAAGAACAGCCCAGAAGTAAATGAAATTAACAAACCAGCAGTCATTTATTATTGATAGTTATTTAACCAGTCACAGGGTACAAACATTTCTGTAGCGGGTTAGGCAATGTCGGTACAAAAACAAAGCTTGTGTATTCTGAAAGAGATTGAGTGTAGTAGATGGTTAACATACATAAAATAAGTCACTACTGTACAAAGAAGGCCACGTTTTTAATGTGATAGGGCCTGGCACATACAGGCAGTGGATCGGGTCCTTCTTTTTTTCATTGTTAATTAGGTGATGCAGTGGTATCTGACCCTTTTCAGCTGCTACTCAAACTACTGGGCAAAAACATTGCAAACAGAAGTGCAGATTCAGAATTACAAAAAACAAAGACAACAGTGTAACGTGTGTGTGTGTGTGTGTATGTATGTATATGTATATATATATATATATATATATATATATATATATATATATATATAATCTCAGAAATAAGTATACAAATTGGACTAAATATAGATGCTTGTGATCTGTACATAGCATCATCTATACTGATAAACATGGACATACAAGTCTTGCAGTTGGTGCAAAGGACTGTGGAGCTGTTAACAAGCTGTTTCTGTAGTCCAGAGTTTGATTCTGTCAGCCTCTATTGCCTAACTGTGGCTCTGAGCAAGTCACTTAACCAGACACCTCTCCTGGGCTGAGTCTGATGGAGAGCAGTGCTCAACCCTGTTAATAAATCAAAATAAAATAAAAATAAGTGCTTTGCATTAGAAAAAATAAAACTAAATGCAGGTACTAAAAGATATTTGTGCAAAGTGTCATCTATGTATTCCTATTTTGAGTGTTTGCAAAGAAAATGCATTACAAGTGAAGGGATAAATATGCTGTGAGTCAGTCCAAAAGAGGATCTGAATATGTTAAAATGCATATTTAAAGCAAGCACATCTAAACTGAAGGGAATGTTCTTAAACTTTTAATAAGAAGAAAATTAATGTTCTGAAGTGATTCTCTAGGAAGCAGGGGCTAGCTGTGTGAAAGGATTTTAAACAAATGCTTAAGGCGAGTGGTGATATCTTTAGCCTGTGTGTGTTAGGTTCTTAAAAATTCATGTAGCTGCTGTTTACTGGTAAGCAAGAGGGGAGCCATATATTTTAGCGAGGTGAAGGATAAAGACTTAAGTCAGTAGCTCTAGTAGTGATGGGAAGCCATTTATCTTTCCACATAGTCAAATAGTAACACTCATTAGCTAGAGATGATATTAATATCCTGTAATATATAGAAGTGTTTTATGTACTGACGCACCAGGCACCAGCTGTTGAAAAATATATTCTAGTCTGAGAGGAGTAAATATTTATGGCACTTGTCTGCTAATGAAAAGGTGAAAATTATGTATGCAGCATTAAAATGACCTCTAATTTTTCTGGTTACATATTCAGGACTAGAATGGAATGTAAGGGAACTGTTTATTACCCTGGCTATCCTTGTTCTTGGGTAAGCTGATTCCAGTGGGATCAAGAATTTGTAACTTGGGAATTTTATGTAGCCCTTTAGCTGTACCATATAATATAACAGAGGATCTCCATTCCAGACAGAAAAAATTTCTTGTAGAAATTAGTCTATCTAGCATTATGCCAGTGCTGCCTTGGTTTTTATGTTGGCAAGACAGATCGTAAATTTAAAGAGAGGATTTACGAACATGTTTATTATATCAACAAAGGGAAAATGGAGAGCCCACTAGCTAGACATTGTATTGAATACCCTAACCACAGTTTTAAATTCAAGGCCATAGGTTAAATTAATATGGGTAGTAGAAGAGAGACTTCTACACTTATGCTTGAGAAACTAGAGCTCCTTTGGCAGCTCAGACTCCATGCATGCCTCCCACCGGGCCTGAACAAAATGATTTCCATCTTATGTGTGTTAAAACTCAAGAGTCTAAAGAGATGATAGCTGTAATTTTTATGGATGGTTGTATATTAGAATCTTATTAGTCCTAGTAATGATACAATTTCCTGGTATGCGACTGACTTGTTTTCATTCATCTTATGACATGTCGTTATATATGATATAATTTCATATAAAGTTTATATTTTCCATGGGTCCCTTGACGTTAGTATTAAGTAAATTATTATCTTAACTATTAGCATTTAACTAAGTATTATTATTCTTTCTACTTTAATATAACAGAATTTTGTTTTTTAAAAAAACTATTTTAACTTATTACTTGTTATTTAACATTAACAAGTCCTCCGATTTTAGTACTATTCCTTTAATTTTGTGACTGTACTTAACCTGATGACTAATACCTATTAGTACAATTAAGAATTTCAACCTGTGTTTCTTTTCCGAGTACCATTGTCTGATGAAGTTAGGAGAAGCGTTTCCTAATGAAAAGCGCTTTACACTGTGACTCTATTATTGTTGTCAGATTGTTTTAAACTATTTTACTTGTTGCCAGCTATTGGATTGTGTACTGGACTATTGCTTGATGTAATACATTTCTATTTTTTTGTCAGTCATTAAATATTGTTTGGACTTTTCAGAGTACGCTTTGTTTGGTGATTCACTAGTTTTTGGACTTCATTGGTTTAATATGTCTTCTATAGAGTCGAATGGCGCTGAAAGTCCACTTCCTATACAAACCCAAACTGAAGTTGGGAACTTGACTATATTGATTGAATTAATGAACCAAAGGTTTGACTACCTGGCAATATGTATGGACACCTTTTCAAAAACCACTCTAACTGAGGCAAGTTTAAATACTAATAACACTACTGTTTCTGGTACCGGAACCACCGTGGCGAGTACTTGGCGGAATTCTCGACCTAATATTGGTACCAGCAGTTGTACCGAAGTGAAGGACTGTGGAATTCAACCCACATTACCTGCTGACATGGCAGGGCACACTGTACCAGGGCTTATTGGAGTCCCAGACTTGAATTCATGGCTCAGGGATGAGCCTAAACTACCTACAGATGACCTCAGTAACAACTTACGGGGACAACCGGTGACTGGGAGTGTGAGTATTGTGGAGAAATTAAAACTGTTTGATTTTAAACTTGTGACAATAAGAAAACTCCAACTTGAAGTTAACTATTGTAGTGGATGTCTTAAAGAGAAGATAGTGCTGAAAGGTTTGCAGTTTTGGCAATACCCCACGGGGTTAGTTAAAGACTCTGCCTTCCATGCAGAACTAGTTACATTTTTTAACACTCTGGGGTTAGAACTATTGAAGATTATGTCTAAACACTATCAAGTACACATTAACGAATTATCTAATGAAGTTATTGTTCTCGATGAAGACATTAAGAGACCTTGATTTTCAAAGATACCAATTTGAATATAGTAGGACTTTTAGTAGTATTAACAACCTACTCTTAAAAACCAGGGACATTAAAATTAGAAAAATTAACAGAGATTGGAGGGACTATGCCAATGAAACTGCTTACCCGGATCCGCCCCCTTCACAAGTGTGGAATGTTTCTACAGGTTCTAACACTGCAAGGGCCGCACCTGTCAATGGTAACTGTAACCAAATAGAGGCCACACCAGGTACTAGTAGCTGAGGGGTGGTAAACGAGAATGAAGTCCATCAAGGCAACCATTTCTCCTACCAGGATGATAACGACAATAACACTCAGATTGTGGGCGTTAGTTCCAATAATGTTCCAAAAAACTCCATGAACCATTGCGGGCAGGGTTTGAACAAACCAACGCCCAAACAACTGAGGAAATACAATATGCGGAGGAACAACAACAACGGGAACAAGAAGTGATTTTCCACCAAAGGGTCAGTACAAGTAATACTACTTGTAAAGTTATAATGAATAAAAGTAGAGACTTTAAAATTTATAACTTTACTGAGTACACTATTGACCCTTTACTAGTCTAAATCTTTGCAAAAGGACTTACATTTATTCCAACTCATGCTACCGATATAGGTGTATTACTGCTGGATTTTAAGCTTTGCATTAGGAAGCTTAATTTACAACTGATATTGGGGAATGGGAACCATAATGTGAATTCAAACTTGCATATCTCAAGCACTTTTAACCCCCCCATTGCACCCGTCCATTTTATTATTCGAAAAAAAATATGAAATGGACTTTAGGACTTTTATTAACCATAGACACAGGTCAGGACTAGTGGCCAACTTGAACAAGAATGAACAAGAAGCCCTGAGCAATTTTAGACTTTTACCTGTCCGCCTAATGAAACCTGATAAAGGAGGTGGACTGGTTATTATGCACAAAATGGATTATAAGGAAAGAATGGGGAAGATTCTTGAAAGTGACACCTACATCAAAGTGAGTCTGAATGAACTGAACATAGCATACAATCGTATTAGAATGTTCTTGAATGACATGTTCATAGACTCTCTCATTGATGTGGATATGTTTAATTATTTGTCACTACTATCACCTAGACTACCTGTACTTTTTGGAACACCTAAAATTCACAAGAGCCAAGGAGATCTGCCTATGCGCCCTTTAGTGGACTCCCGACAATCCATCGCATATTCTTGTGCTAAGGTGATAGATGACATTTTGAAGAGATTTGTGGCCATAGAAGCTCAAATTTGCAAAGACTCTTGGCCATTTTTGATGAGTATTGACTCTCTAGTCTACAATGAGGACTTTTGTTTTCTGACAATGGATGTGTGTAACCTATATGCGGTGAATCCACAAACCTTGGGAATAGAATGGGTAATTGACCATATAAGATTAAAAGGGGCAGAACATTCAGAATTGAGGTTGGTGGAGGAACTGTTTGGTATTACACTCTCTAATTACATCACCTTTGAAAGAATTCTTTAGGAAGCAGGAGTAGCTATGGGCTCCCCTTGCGGAGCTAGTTTTGCCAATTTAGTCATGGCTAAATGGGAAAACGACACCATCTTTGAAAACCCTGAATTGAACGGGTGCATTTATTTTTATACCTGCTTTTTTAGATGATATTTTTATGATCATCAAGGGTGGCTCTGAATTGGCTTCTAGAATTTTAGAGCAGCTCAGTAGGTCCACCACCTTCCTTAAGTTTACAAGTAACTTTCACACAGAGACTATGAGTTTCTTGGATGTTGAATTAACTAAAGATAGAGCTCAGAAAAAATATATTGCACGGATTTTTCGAAACAACACTTATTCAAACTCATTTTTACACTACACTAGTTTCCATCCTATGCACTAGAAGAAGAGTGTAGTGAAGGGTCAACTGGTACGAGCGGCCAGGACGACTACGGAGGACTACCATTTCTTTGAAGAATGTGAACTGTTAAAGTCTATGTTCCTCAAAAGAGGGTACCCTAATGAGTTGATTACTGACCTTATATGGGAGGTCAGTAGAAAACATGCTTCTGGCCACTTTAGGCCTATTTTATCCTGGGGTGGACCACAGTTCATAGGTTAGAAACTAATGTCTCAGGGGAGGTAGAACTTAGAAACCCTGTAGTTAGGAATAGCATTGGGCCACAAGGGTGAAAAACTGTTTGAGATTTGTGACAACATTCTCTTTGGATTATGAAACCTTGATTACAATATTGGGTAAAAATTGGCAGTTATTATCTGATAGAGATATACAAGGAAAACTAGGAGATAAAACCCTTGTCACCTGGAAAAAAGGGAAGAACTTAAAAAACCTCACTGAAAGAAGTAATTTTTAGAGGTATTCCAGGGACATTTAAATGTGAGGCATGTAATCAATGTCAACACATTACTACATGGTCAGAAATTTACTATTAGGGGGCGAGAATATTACCTAAAGAATATGTTTAATTGTAATTCTAAGGCCTTAGTCTATCTAGCATTATGCCAGTGCTGCCCTGGTTTTTATGTTGGCAAGACAGATCGTAAAGTTAAAGAGAGGATTTACGAACATGTTTATTATATCAATAAAGGGAAAATGGACAGCCTACTAGCTAGACATTGCATTGAATACCCTAACCACAGTTTTAAGTTCAAGGTCATTGATTCAATTGATATGGATAGTAGAGGAGAGACTTCTACACTTATGCTTGAGAAACTAGAGCTCCTTTGGCAGCTCAGACTCAATGCATGCCTCCCACCAGCCCTGAACAAAATTATTTCCATCTTATGTATATTAAAACTCAAGAGTCTAAAGAGATAATAGCTTTAATTTTTATGGATGGTTGTATATTAGATTGTTATTAGTCCTAGTGATGTTAAAAATGTTTTGGTATGCGACTGATTTGGTCTCATTATACATTTTTGACATGTCGTCATATATAATATAATTTCATATAAAGTTTATATTTTTCATGGGTCCCATGATGTTAGTATTATGTAAATTATGATCTTAACTATTAGTATTTAACTAAGTATCATTATCTTTTCTATTTTTTCTATGTTAACGGAATTTTGTTTTTTAAAAAAACTATTTTAACTTACTACTTGTTGTTTAACATTAACAAGTCCTCTGATTTTAGTACTATTCCTTTAGTTTTGTGACTGTACTTAATTGCACTAATAGTTATTAGTCATCAGGTTAAGAATTTAAACCTGTGTCCCCCCCCCCCCCCCCCCCCCGAGTACCATTGTCTGATGAAGTTAGGAGAAGTGTTTCCTAACGAAAAGAGCTTTACACTGTGACTCGGATTATTGTTGTCAGATCATTTTAAACTATTTTACTTGTTGCCAGCTTTTGGATTGTGTACTGGACTATTGCTTGCTGTAATACATTTCTATTTTTGTCAGTCATTAAATATTGTTTGGACTTTTCAGAGTACGCTCGCTTTGTTTGGTGATTTCACTAGTTTTTGTACGTCCTTGGTTTAAAATTTCTTGTAGATTAAAGGTGAGGTGCTATATTTTGGTATTGGTTCTCTAATTAAAACAGTGCTATTTAACTTGACTAAGTCTCCAAGTTGGTTATTTATAAATGCAGAAAATAGCAGTAAAAAAGATATTCTACATATTTTACAGAATCACTTGTGGTTGAAGCTACCAATTATAGCTTAACACTTCCAAAGCTATAAATTTAGCAGCAGTAAAAAAAAAAAAAATTAACACATTTATATCGGCTTCATGAAGACTAAGGCATTGAAACATTGTGTTTTGCACATGATTAGAATATGTGTGCTAAATTTTATTTTTTAAATGTGATTTAATCTTGGAAAAACAATTTCAAATCACATTGTCCATGGACATTACTACAAAGAATGCCATGGTTTTGCAGCAAGATTTATTGGAATATAATATAATATAAGCAAAATAACCTAAGCAGAGGCCACTCTAATTTTGTTGTAGACCAGTTTCATATAATAATGATGAATTCTTTAAAGGAAAAGTTTATACAAGGTGTGTTTCCACAATGGGTAAGTGTGCAAAATCATGAACATAAAACACTAACACCTAAATAATATATCTAAAACAAAGTAGGAGTTCAAGGAAGTGTACGTAAATTGTATTCTGCAACTAATGAAGACTAGTGGCCAAGCTGTTCTGTATTGGAAGGATACGGACCTAGCGATGGATTTCCTTCATTTCTTGGCTTTGAAATGGAAAGCAATGCCCTGTACTCAAGGCACCATTATGAAAGACACAAGATGTATATTAAGGATTCCACTTTAATTGGCAGATGCTTTAATTAGGCAGAAAAATATACGTGTGGCCATATCCATTTAAATAAAGATATTGCATGCTTAATCCTAGGAACTAAAACTTCTGCACAGTCATACCAGTAAAAGCGGCCAAGATGACTTACTTTAAAGGATTGATTTCTGTTTATGTTTTAGTCTCAGAATTCTCAGTTTTGAAATTAATATATAATTCAATGAGTCAGTCATTATATATATATAAAAATGTATGTGTGTGTGTGTATGTATATATATATATATATATATATATATATAATATATGTATGTGTGTGTGTGTGTTTGTATGTGTGTGTGTATATATATATATATATATATATATATATATATATATATATATATATATATATATATATATGTATATATATATATATATGTGTGTGTATATATAATATATGTATGTATGTGTGTATGTGTGTATATATATATATATATATATATATATATATATATATATATATATATATATATATATATGTGTGTGTGTGTGCATATATATATATATATATATGTGTGTATGTATGTATATATGTATGTATATGTATGTGTGTATATATATATATATATATATATAGGTCTACTGCTCTACTTTGAAAATACACTTCGAAATAGAGCAGTAGACCCTACACTTCAGCAAAAGTGCACTTTCCTTTAAGTGGATTTCCGATGAAGTCTAGTTCCTCGGGCTACCCCAAAAAAAAACACTAAAACATATTGTTGCAGGGGGGCAAGCCCCCCTGTACCCCCACACCCCCCTACTTAAATATACCAACTCTGAGTTCGCACTACAGCAGGGAAAAGGGAATATTCCCATTCCGCACTGTAGTGTGACTGCCAAAGTCAATGTTCAAAGTTTCACTACTTGGAAGAAGTGGACTCGGTGAGGTGGGGTTCGAAGTAGTGAAACTTCGAACATATTGATAGATTATATATATATATATATATATATATGTATGTGTGCATAGATATATGTTTATATAGCTAGATACATATATATATATATATATATATTTATTGTGTGTGTATGTGTGTATGTGTGTATGTATATATATATATATATATATATATATATATATATATATATATATCTATAATGTATCTATATGGGTCTACTTCAAAACATCGACTTACCACAATATCAAATCCCACTTCATCGAATCTTCACAGCATCGAACTCCCAAAACACTGAAAAATAACCTCGGGAAAAGAACCACTAGGCCACCATGGTGAGCCTTGCCCTTTCTTCACTGTAGTACAATCTCGGAGTTTGGTATGTTTTAGTTAGGGGGGTGTGGGGGCAGAGCCCATGACTTTTGAGGGTTTTCTTGCTTCGTTGTTTTGTCCTGGTAGCCAAATGGTTCTTTTCCCGGGGTTAGTTTTTGCTGTTCTGGGAGTTTAATGTTGTGAAGATTCAGCGATATTGTGAAGTAGGCCCATCTATATATATTATATTATATTTTATTTATATATATATATATATATATATATATATATATATATTGATCCCTATCAGATGATCAAGTTTTCAGAAACTCGAAATTCATATCAGTGAGACGATATAAAATTTCCAAAAACTAGAAGCTTTTGAATGGAGATCGTGATACAGTGAAGATTGGGAGACTTACTGTTTTCCTTAATGTAGTGCGATCTCGGAGTTGGTGTATAATTTGCAAGTCTATATTACAAACTTGAAGTTACTGAACTTCGAATACCATATGGTCGACACCATATGATCGAAGTTCAGTAACTTCGAATATGCAATAAAAAAATTTAAAAAATGAAAGGAAACAATAGTAAGTGCTGTAAGCAGGGGGACAAGCACCCCTGCACCCCCACACCCCCACTACTTAAATATACCAACTCTGAGATCACACTACAGTGTAGGTAACAGAAATATTCCGTTTCTGCACTGTATTGTCTTGAAGTGCAATCTCGGAGTTGGTATATTTAAGTGGGGGGTGTGCAGGGGGGATTGCCCCCCTGCTTACAGCAATTAGTTGTCATTCCTTTTATTATGTATTCGAAGTTACTGAACTTCGATCATATGGTGTCGACCATATGGTATTCGAAGTTTAGTAACTTTGAGTTTGTAATAGGTAACCATAATTTGCAGGGGGTATGAGGGGTGCAGGGGGGTTGCTTCCTTGTAAAAAAGATACATTTTTGTGTGTTTTTTTTATTTTTTGTTTTTTTTGGGGGGGTTTTTTGTTTTTTTTTTAATGTTAAAATTTGTGGAAATTCTATCATATTGTCCTGCTGATATGAATTTTGAGTTTCTGAAAACTGGATCAACTGTGTCAGAGCCACACATATATATACATTTCTTTTTTTTTTTCCAGCCTGTTGTATGTCAACATAATTTTCTCTCTCTTCATCTGGCCTCACTGACCATGGACCTTCTCCAGTGTCTTCTCCACAGACTTATTGTCTCCCTCAGGTGTGAAAACTTTGTGGGCCATTCCTTTCTTAAGAGGTGATACTGAGTGCATAGGAAAGAATGACATCCATGGAGAGGACCTGTTGTTTTTAGTTTATGCTTTACTGTTTCTTTTTGCATACCAGTAAATTTCCCCGGAGTTTGATTTATGATTAAATTTACATGAGACAGTTGCTGATATTTGCAAGAAGATAAATCCTCAGATACCACACCCTCACTTGTGAGAAATAGCTCCATTTGTTCTCTGGTTGCCATATGCGTTTCCTAGCATGCAACCTTTTCCTACATCTAGAGAGATGTAGAAGTGAGTGGGCTCAGCCCCTCCCTCCTCCTTCCTTCCCCAGCTGGATTCACCAGCATCAGAACTGCTAATAAATCTCATATCATCTGAACTTTATTCCTATCTACCACAGATCCAACCAATCCGATCTCTACACTACAAGTCAGTCTGGATACCTGGACTTCCAAGGGCATGGTGAGAAGTCTTTAAGTATGTTTATTAGGGAACACAGCCATGAGCAGTTTCTGCATAGTTTCAGCCACATTTCTGTATCACCAAAGCTCACTTTATTTTTGGTTTGCACTTAAAGTTGCAATTCTGGCTGAAGGACATCTCTGTACCTTTCCAGTGTTCATCATTATTAGGAACGTTCCTCATTTTGAGTCTTGAAGAGTCCCTGTTCCTCACAGTTTAACACTGAATGGGTCTGGCACATATTCAGGGTTAAGAATACTTTTAACTGATGAAGTCTCATTATGCTAAAATAGCACAAAATACTTGTGAAAGTAGTAGTGGAAATCATAAGGGACTGGAGAGTGAGCCTGGTTAGAGATGGACATAATTAGGAAGGGTGACTAAGTAAAGTAAAAATAGAGGGGAGAAATGAGGGCTGATTAAGAGAAGGGAGGGGTAGATTGCCTTTAGTCAAAGTAAACTTTGTCATTCAGCCTCAACAACAAGTGCAACTGAACACAATTGTTACTCCAGGCTCTATGTGCAAACATCTAACATATAGAACAGTTCACATCACTACATTTAGACATTCATACTACATAATATTTACTGTTTTGCATATCAACAGACATTTACTAAACTAAAGAGACATGGTATTTATTGCCCAGAATTCCACAGCTACTACTTATTGCACAGGATTCTGTTGGCACTAGTCTAAGGAAACACAGTATTTATTGCACAAAAATTTCACAGCTGTTACTTATTGCATCAGCAGGTATTGCACAGAAATAAGATTATATTCTGTTAGATTAATTGCACAAAGTATTTAAGACCTCTTATGGTTATTGCACACAAATATGTTTCTCATTTGTCATATTACTTACTGTCCCAGATGTCAAGTGAGATGTAAGTTGCTATTGGAGTTCAGTAGCCTGATGGCCGGGGGATAGAAGCTGTTTAAGACTTTTTACTAGTACAACCTCCTAGATTTAGTAGGCATTGGCCTTCTAAGAATTGGTCCTTTCCTGCCTCTTCCAGACCTTCTCAGTCCAAACCCAGACCCAGCAGAGCACCCAGGCTTCAGTCCCAGGGGACGCACAAGACTAGGCAGTGGGGGGCCTCCACTTCCAAATTTGGGAGTAATAAAACTCCCCTATGGTAAACTGTCTCAATGACTTCTTTTTAAAACTTCCAAGCACTTCTCAACTGACTGCCCCTTTGGGGGGAAAGATTGCACTTCATGCAAAGAACTGGAGACTCATTACACAGGACAAATGGGTTTTAAATATAATGTCCCAAGGATACATATTTCACTTCCACACATCACCAAAAGCAAGTTCTCTGTCTGTCTCTGTCTGTCTCTGTCTGTCTCTCAAGCATAGGGGCTATTCAGTTGGTACCAGAAGAGAAAAAGGGACAAGGTTTCTACTCGAGATTCTTCCTGGTACCCAGAAAAGATAATTCATGGTGTCCTATCCTGGACCTGCCTACTCTAAACACCTTTTTGGTGATTCCAAAATTCAAGATGTTGACTCTTCACCAGTTGCTTCCTATGCTAAGCAAAGATGCCTGGTTGGCAACACTAAAATTTAAAGGAAGCATACCTGCACATCCCAATCAAGGAATCTTGCAGAAGATGCCTACGCTTCAAAGTAGGCTACATGCACTATCGGTTCCCTGAACTGCCCTTTGGCTTATCTACTGTGCCCAGGGTATTCGCAAAGTGCCTAGCTCCAGTCATTGCATTTTGCAGGCAAAGAAATATTCAAATATACCAATAACTGGACGATTGTCTAATTCAGGCAGAAAGCCAGGATATACTTTTGAATCATTTGGCTTTTGTACAGAGGGTGCTAACTTGTCTGGGTACACCATAAACAAAAAGAAATCACACCTGGTACCCTGTAAACAAATTATATTCCTGGGAGCAAGCTTGAATACAACTTCCCAGATGGCTTTCCTCACACCAGAGAAACAAATTCACTTGACAACCTACTTCAAACAAGTGGTCACAAAAACCCTGCTATTTGCAAGGCAAATACTACAAGCCTTGGGGTACATGGCCTCCTGCATTCTTCTAATTCCATATGCAAGACTGCATATGAGGAAACTACAATGGTATCTAAAAAGCCTATGGTGTCAACATTCTCAGGATCTAGAAGCAATGATTCCTATCATTCCTTGTCTATGCCTAGAGTTCCTTTGGTGGGCAGATGCCTGCCCCCAAAACAAGGGACTACCATTCACACTACCCCCTGCCGCCCAAACTCTAACAACAGATGCATCAGACTATGCATTGGGGGGGGGGGCACACCTGGCAGGGAAGTGCATTCAGGGCAAATGGAACCCAATTCAAATGCACCTTCACATCATAAAGAAATGTTAGCTGTGCAGAATGCTCTGACAGCCTTAAAGGACCACATTCTTCCAGTACAATTAATAGTAAAGACGGACAACACCACTGTTATGTGGTACATAAACAAGCAGGGGGGTGCACATTCTTACTCCCGCTGCAGACTACCCATGACATTGTGGAATACAACCTTGAGCTACCAAGTACATCTACTAGCTCAGTTCCTGAGCTACGAACACTTATATGCCATTAAGAAGGGGAAAGTAGACAATGCGCTGGCTAAACACATTTTAGACAACCCAGGTCATGAATTTTCATTTTTGGTGATTGACCAACTTTGTGATGGAGGCACAGGGGGTCCTGATTCTCTGAGACTTGAATGCAAGGAGTTGATGTGGCAACTCAAATTGGAAGCTTACCACCTACCTGGACTAAACAGCATGCATTCTATTAGTTGCTTTCTTAAACTGAGAAGCCTAGTTAGGCGAAGCTTCTTAGACTGATTTAATTCCCTTGGGAATGACCACCTTTCTAGCTATTTTATGGGGATTGTTTCTTTCTTCGTTTTTTGATTGTTAAAATGGTTTAGTGCTACTCTGTTATTATTGTTTTTATTTTTTAATGTCTTTATCAATGGTTACATTGTGATCCATTATTTTAAGCGGGGGATGTGTAGTTTGATTGTTCATCACAATAGCCTTTTATGTAAGGGATGTCAGCCTCCTAGTACCGGCCGCTACACACAATATACAATCAATATATAATATATAACTTACTTTATTTATGTATTTTTTTTTGCTACTAATACTGCTACTGTTATCAGATGGTTATGATAACAACATAACAATGTTAAGCATACATTTCCAAGGTATACTCATAGATGTATTTTGTATATTTTATATCAACTCATGGTTTGTAGTCTTCCATCGAGTTGTTACCATCTGAATGGCATTTTGATTTATTTACATGGCTTTTTTAAAACAGGCGCTACACACATATACTTTTCCTGGGTTTACCACTTGTGTGTTTATAGTGTCTACCAGGTATTTAAGATTGTATACATGCTATGTTGGTGGCGTAAATTTAGAGTATTAGTTTGATTACAAATATTCAGGGCTGGTCATGTTGATCTTATACAAATGGTGATGCACAGTTTTTTTGTGGTTAAGTTTTTTAAGTGCATTGATGTGCAATTTTCAGGTGTGTCCACAAGGGGGAGGGTTTGAGTGGAGCTATGATGCTTAAATAATGGGACAGATGTATTGTTCTTTGTTTTTAGTTTGCTTTCTGAAGAAGTTGGTGCAGAGCGCCGACAAAAAGCTTGGTTTTAAGCTTAATAAAATTCCTGTTTGGTATTTTCGTTTATTGGCGTTCTTTACAGACATTTTTTGGATTATTAGGAGTCCTGAATATAACCTCTGGATTACTAGGAGTTTTTTAGAGGTGCAGCGACCTGCAACGGTGGTATTTATCAGTCTGACAGGAAAACTAAATACACTGGCAGATGGACTAAGCAGAACCCTCATGGACCCACACAAGTGGAAACTGGAACCAAGGATTTTCAACATGTTGACAAGCAAATGGGGGAGCCCAGATATAAACCTGTTTGCCTCCCCCAGAACTATCAATTGGAAAAAAAAAATTGTGCAAGGACTCCCCACAGACAAGCTTGGAAAGTGGATGTTCTGTCCTTCAGCTGGAAAAACCTATCTGTTTATGCCTTTCCTCCTCTGCTTTTGCTCTCCAAAGATCAAACCAGACAAACTAAGGATGATTTTGATTGCACCAGCCTGGCCACGCCAACACTGGTACCCCCTACTGCGCAGTGTTTCACTGTTGGCCCCATGGCACTTGCCTCAGACTCCTACCCTGCTGTCTCAGCAGGAGAACTAGATTCTGCACCCTCAGCTTCAAACACTGAACCTAGCAGCCTGGCTAATTACCTAAGCTCTCCTTTACCATTCCTCAGTAAACCAGTGATAGATGTCATTTTAGAGGCAAGGAGGCCTAGTACTAGAAAATTTTATGCTGGGAAATGGAAAAGATTCTGTGCCTGGAACCAATCTCAAGGGATGAGCACAGCAGTGCCCAATTTACCTCCGATTTTACAATACTTAACTGAGATGCTTCACAAGGGCCTGCCTTTTTCCTCAATAAAAATTCACGCCTCAGCCATTTCAGCTCATTATAACACAGAACCTCCCCTCTTCCACTGCTCAAGCAGTTCCTCAGAGGGGCCAAAAATTTAAGACCACCCAGGAGAGCTCCAACTTCAGCCTGGGACCTTAACTTTATATTGGAGAAACTCCCCCTTCCTCCTTTTAGAGCCAGTTGCAACTGCAGATTTAAAATTCCTTTCTTGGAAAACAGCTTCCCTTTTAGCCATTACTTCACCAAGAAGGGTATCTGAGTTACAGACCCTTATGGCAGTGGAACCTTTCATCATCATTCATGCGGACAGGGTGTCCCTCAGGACCAATCCCTCTCTCATGCCAAAGGTGGTATCCAGTGTGGCCTTTAATCAGTCCATTCATTTGCCTACCTTCTTTCCTAATCCACAGAACAAAGGGGAATGGATACTGCACTCCTTAGATGCGCACAGACAACTTAGATTCTACTTGGACTGGTTTAAACCTCAAAGGAAGTCTGAACAACTGCTGGTGGCATTTGTTGCAGGGACAGAGGGGAAGGCTATTTCAAAGTGAACCATCTCCAAATGGATAGGCCATTGCATTCTCTTCTGCTGTAAGCACCATGGAAAACCTATCTCACAGGGGATCACATCCCACTCAACCAGGGCTGCATCTACCTCTACAGCCTTTCTCAGAGGCGTATCTACCAGGGACATCCTAGAAGCTGCTACCTGGAGTTCTGTACATACTTTCCACAAGCATTACCATTTGCCAGTTTTTCTCTAAATCCAGAGCTGGCTTTGCCACTGCAGTTTTGCAGGGCCTTATAGCTGGTCTTAATGCTATCTAAATGCCTCCTCCCATCCTTAGCTTTGGGAGTCAACCCAAATGTAATGACTGCAACAGTGAAACACGAAGAACATAGTACAGTTGTGTACACTTACCATAACTGTAGATGTTCGAGTGTATTCACGGTTGCAGTCCTGGTTACCCTCCCTCCAGCCCCCTGACTTTGGCTATACCTCTTCTCTCCTTTTCAATGCTTAAACATTTTTTGGTGTATTTGCTTTTTTGTTTGAGGTATAACCTTGTATATTTATAGATTTAATTGCTTCCCATTAGGGGGGCACCTGACATCTGGGGCAAGAAAAACTGATATAATGAAGTCGGCTGCATGTTTTATACCCCTGACGACCTGACGTCATGGAAGAAGAGAGAGCAACTGACGCAGGACCCAAGACTTTGTTAATTAGGCCTACCTGCAAGCAGATAACCCAAATGCAATGACTGCAACTGTGAATACACTCGAACATCTACATTTATGGTAAGTGTACACAACTGTACTTTTAAGAGGTGTTTTTATATAGGATATAGGCCCTGGTTTTAAATTGAAATTGTGAAGTGTTGGTATGTGGTTGTTGAGCAGGGGTGGGACTGGAGGTGGGGAAATACTTGGTGAGGAAGGCTATGCCGTCTATGAAATAAGATTTGAATTGAAATGTAGTATCCAGTGGTGTGTTATTGGGTAAGGGATTGGGGTTGTATTTTTGGCAGGAATGTAATACTTATTAGCAAGGTTAGTGTGTCTAAAGCATTTGATGGTTCATCTTTTCTTGAGACTTTGAGTACCAGACTAGGATTTTATAACTGTCCCTAGTTAACAATCAGTAAACTTGGTTAGCTAAAATCACTTGGTATAAGATTTCATGTCAGAGCAGTGTATGCTAAAGACAAGAGAGATCAAGGATGGAGCTCTGTGGGGGTCTCTATGAGATTATCAAAGTTTCAAAACTTTGAAAGTCAAATGATCTGGACCATATGATTGAAGTTTTGAAACATTGAATGTTTTAAATGAAGTTCACGGTATAGTGTGGAATGGTAAATTTACCCTCTTCCACAATGTAGTGTGATCTCAGAGTTGGTATATTTAATTAGCAGTGGGTGTGTGTTTTTATGTTAGAAATTCCAAAATTTCAGTCATATGGCCTCTGCCGTATACATTTTGAAGTTTTGGAACTTAGATAATCTCGCATAGATCCCCCTGTGGGATATCACTGCTGATTTTTCTCTCTCTGGCTAGCAGAAAAACTACTTTGGGGTTGATGTCAAAGTAGGAGTTTACCAAAAGTCCAAGTAGGCAGCTTGGAATGTATGCCTTTTATCCATGACCTTAACCTTTTTAAAAAACTGAGTTATGTCAAGCAGAAGAGATCCATCTCTTACAAAGCTGAACTGATGCTTATTCAGGGAAACAAGGTCACCTATTTAATTGTTTATTAATTCAGTTAGAATACATAAACTAAGAATATAATGAAAAAGAGGAAACCACAGCACAGAGAAGTTGCATCAATGATTTAACAAGATAAGCTCTTTCGTGTCTCAATGATGTTTCTTCAGATCTTAAAAACATATCAGTAAAATGCACTTTTAAACAGCATTCAAAGTACACATATTAACCAATCACAATTCTTTAAATCAGTATCATCCAATTAAAAAACATATTAACACGTTATAATAAAACACAAAATTAAATCACCCAGCCACTTTCTACAGCTACACCAATAAACATACAATGCAGTGATAGATACTGGCCAATCAAATTATCTCAGATTCAACTGTTGAATACTGTAGTGTGTCTGCAGTAGCTAAATGTAAAGCCATATAGTGCAAAAACATATAGCGGCCAATCAGGTCTCTTCAGATTTAACTAATCAGTGCTGCAATAGATCTGTAATTGCTAGACGTAAAGCCATAAAAATACTGTTAAGAGATAAGTTCGCTAACCAAACAGAACATCTAAACAGTAATATATTAATGGCGCCATAGCTGTATCACTGCTAGAAACAGTCATATTACTTTCATCTCAAATAACCAAAGCCAGATGTTATGTCTCTACATTCAAACATTCACACTTGCCATTGATCAATCTTTTGGATCTCATTAGACCAAATGTAACTAAACAAAATACTTTTTACCACACACTCCATATTCAAATAATTATCTGTTGACATAAGCTAAAAATCAAAAAAAAAATGTGGTGCTATGTTTTGTACTGTCTAATAACTAGCCAATCAACGACTAGCACATTGAGTGGGGAACCAATAAAAGCAGCCTTGCTTAACTTTTAGTACATTTTTTATCAGTAATGTTGTATTGTCAATGTATATCCTTCTTAAAGGCTTTCTGAAACACCTGTACAGTGGGATTAACTGTGGCTGAAAAGTACTCTTCATCTTTCTTACTCATTCACTGCAATGGAGCTCAGGAAGTTTGACTGTAACTTTCAATGGGCGGAGCCCAAGCCTTTTGACAGAATCAAATTATGTCCTCACATTTCAAACAAATGCTCATATCTCTGGAACCACAGGGATTATGAAAGAAGTATCTATGGCAAATTCTTCAACATAAACTATTTTTATAGTGGCAGAATTCTTTATGTTCTAGGTCTTAAACCAAATTTTATAAGCCGCAGTAAGCATACTAACTATTACATTTGTAATATTGTGTAAACAATTACAATATCTCAGCAACCGCTCAATTTACACACATACTATCAGCAGTGTTTTATTCATCTAGCTGAGAGCTTTCATACAAGGCTAAGGAATTTTGTCTGTTGTTAGGTTTGTTGAGATATTTAGAAAAGTGTGAAAATTATAGCTATATAAATTAATATCATAAAAACAATTGTTTATCTATTTACCTGCACTAGACTGAGGTAAAATATTAATGCACTTGAGTGTGCCATTGTGCAAGCTTTAAGATAAAATATTTTAAAAACTTGTTCATAGCCTGGTTTTGGAATTATTGATGCAAATATGAACAAACAATATTTGACGCCTAGAGGCATCAGTAGGAGTTAACTGCAGATGTACCTAGAGACGTCACTCGGATGTAATGAGTTAAACCTATTAACAGTGGAATTACCTAGAGAACCCCAAGTTTTATCATTGGAGTAAGAATTCAACTAGTAAGCAATTTCATTTCAGTTAAACCTTGGTACAGATACAAAAGAAGCCCCTTTTCAAAAATGTTGAAATAGTCCAAAGTAATTTCTAGGTAGCTATAATTTAAAATCCATTATAGGAAAAAAAAAACTCTTGATGGGTAACTAAAATGTCTGTGTTCTCCATGTTCCCCATCCCCTTTTCTTGTGGTGACTGTGGTGTAGTTGTCCCTGCTTTGATTTGGAAAAAAAATTGAAAGTGTCCCTGTTGTTCCCCCCTGCTGCTGTTGTGATTCACAATTCTTTCTGATCTCCTAGAAGGAAGAAATTCTAAAAGGACACTGGAATCTAAAGTAAAAGTAGACTGTTCTTCATTCAGGCAAACATCAAACTGAGGTCCATTGTGGTTAAAAGTACTGTCCCCAACAATGTCTTTGTTCTTTCTTCTTTTATAAGGCGCACCATTAGATATATTCCACTGTTTGTAGGTCTTAATACCACCTCTGTAAGTGTTAAGTGGCTAGACCTCTTTGTCCTTGTATTGTTTCTATTCTCGTAGAATGTTCTTCCTTTTTCTGTCACAAACCTTGTTACCCCCTTGTTACACACAAGAAACTAAATTTATGTATTCAAAGTGTAACAGGAAAAAAAGTTGGTCACTAGATTTTTTTGTTAAGTTCACTTAAATTGGAAAAGAGCTCTTGAAAAGTGTTCTCATTATGTGAATTTAGAGCCTTCATCAGCTCAAAGCTGTAGCAGTCAAACGTGTACGAGATCCCCTGTAAAAAAAAAAAAAAAAAAAAAAAAAAAAAATGAATAGAGTTCAACCTTGTTAGGAATCTTGTAGAACCTTAGAACCTGAGTCTCTGAGGTAATTTCAACTTTGAGCATTCATTTAAATATGCGTTATCTATTTGAAAATTCTTAACCCTCCTCAGCTTCTTTTGAAAAATGAACATATTGCTCATGGTATAATTATGTCTGTTATCTCTGTGCAATTTGGGTCACTGTGGCAAAAAGGAAAAATAAACCAGCCAAACTGCACTTCACCAAAGGCAACCGGGATGACAGAACAGCAGATTTATTAAAATAAGCACAACTTTACCAGGAAATATTAGAGCTTTCATCTTACAATTAAGACTACTTCAGATGTATGATGTTGTGGCAAAAAGCAATAGCTAAAAGATTTTTGCAGGTCAAAAATATGGTCAATTCCCTGTTCTGTAGAAATGATAGGATGAGAGTGAAAATCGTAGTCGACACCATTGTTCTGTGCATCAGTACCTGCATGATGATATCCTGAGTTTTCCTTTGGAAAATGCAAAGATGTCCCATAGTCTGAAGGGAAGTCTGGCCTTGACAAGGAAGTAGGTTGAGGGGGCCCATGATTGAAGTTCCTTCAAAAACACTGTTTGGTAAGGAACACGGTTAGGCTGGACGGTCATCACAAACACCGACAAAGGGAAAGCATTCAAAGCCTGCTGGTCGCAGGCAGGAGCATCGTGTCACATTTAGTTTGTTTGATGATTGTTACTAACTTCCTGTTAGGTTTGCTGGATGAACATAAAATGCAAATGAGTAAGCTCTCTTTCAAGGACTGAATATCACCACAAAGGTTGGAAAACTCCGCTTCAAAAACTAAACTGCTGTAGGCTTTGCATGACTGGATCCGCGTGTCCCCAGGTAACACAAAACAAAAATAAAGAACCCCACAAAGCAGTCACAGTACCACAAAAAAATGTAAGAAATTAATTGAAGTGGTACAAAGGGAACATATATGGGCATAGTAGTTCTAAAACCCACTTGAAATTTAATTTTAAAGTTGAAATAATGTTAAGCACTTTCATCCACAAAAATCAAAACAGATTTCATCGGAACATAAAAAATTGTTCCCAACCTTCGCATTTAAATAGCTGTTCAATGTATAACATAATTTTATCATAAGATCATAGGATATTACTAGGCTATTGACCTGGAGGTTACTGTAAGCCTATTCATTTCATCCCAAAGTAATACTATCAAAATGCTAGTCAATACCCAAGACTGCATTTAGTGATGACTGCCTATGTCCAGGAGGGTTGTGGGCACTATCCCTGGTAAGAATTTACGGTGCCTCATCCATTCGTCCAGGTTCCTCTTGGACAGTGTCACAGAGGTGCTCTGTTTCACATGAATTGGTAGTCTGTTCCAAAGATGTGGCAGTCACTGGGAGATAAATCTGTCCCTCCAGCATGTCCTATTTAAGTTGCAGGCAGTATTTGGGTCCCTGGAACGGGTAGCCCTAGTCCTGTTTCATTTATTGATATGCAGCAAGTTCAATACGTTTGGGTCTTGGATTGCCCTCTAGGCCAGACATAAGTCTCCCCTAAGAAGTCTTAACATGGAGTATACTGGCAGGGACTTTAGTCAGTCTGTGTACGTCACATGCTGGAGCCAAGTTGCTGCAGGTGCATTGTACGGTACATGCCGAACAGGGCATTATATTGCGGGACAGATTAGTGCAGAGTATAGAGGGGTTAGAACATCTCTTTCTTTCAAGGTTAAAACAAGTGTACTATGTAGAAAGCCTTTCTTACTACAGTAGATACATAGCAGTGGAAGTTAAGGTTGCAGTCAACTTGTGATCCCAGGTCCCTTACCACTTCGTGGGTACTTAAGATATTGATGTTGTTTTGATAATGTGAAGGGACATTGTTTGTGCTGAAGGGAATAATGGATGCATTTCTATGCATTTAGTTTGAGACCGTGACTAATACACCAGTCACTGGTCTGTGTGAGACCCTCCTGGAGTATACTAACCTCATTTGGGGATTCAATGATTGCCCCAAGTTTGCAGTTGTCTACAAACCTGGTCAGTCACAACCCCTTAGTTTTGACCTGAAATTCTGAGCAGTACACACCAAACAGTAGGGGCCTCATTGCTGACCCCTGTGGCACCCCATTGGTAACAGGTCTGCTGGTTTGATGTGAAGTCACCCACTTTGATAGTGTGTATCTGGTTTGCGAGCCAGTTGGCAATCCATCTTATAATGAATGGGTTTACATTCAGTTTGCTAAGATTGTCAGTAATGCCTGAATGCTGGATTGTGTCGAAAGCCTTTGCCAAGTCAAGGTATGCTGTGATTTTGGCCCTGGTCACATTTTCAAAGAATTTCACCAGATTTAACAGGCATGATCTGTCCTTGACAAAGCTGAATTGGGTAGGATCCAGGGTTTGAAGGTGAGCTATGTCTTTATTTATGAGGTCCATAATGGTACATTCCATGGCCTTACAGATGAGGCTGCTTAGGCTTATGGGTCTGTAATTCTCCATGTCTGTTAGGCCATCTCTGTAAAGGAGAATAACTGTTGCTGTTCTCCATTTTGCAGGAACAAAGCCTGTGGTTAGGCTATGATTGAAATGGGTACTTAATGGTGGTGATAGTTCATGTCTTAGCCTGCATGGAAGACAGCCTGGGATGTTGCCTGGTCCAATAGAGGCTGTGTTTTTTGCCATGGACAAGGCTTTGAGGACCTACTCTTCAGATATGTAGGGTTGGGGGAAGGTTTTTTAATAAGTTATGAGGGGATAAGGGAGTGATATTTTTACCAAATCTATCCGCTAGTAGGTTTGCTATCTCTGTGGTGTCAGTGTGTGTGTATGATATCATTGGGTAGTAGTTCTGCACATGCTTGGGTCCTACTTTTTATGCTACATATGTAGCTGTGAAAGGTCTTATGGTTATCCTAAGAGAATTTGACAAGTTGTCTTATTTTCCTTTTGAGGCTGAGGAGGGTGCTTTTCCATTGTTGGGGCCTTGCTTTTTATTGTAAAGTTTGTTGATGCTGGATGTCCACCATTGCAGCTTGTATTTACTTGGGGCTGTAGCTTTGATTCTTTCTGGTACATCCACATTTATACACTTGTGCAAGTGATTGTACAGGGCTTTAGTGTAAGCTTTAGCACAGTTATCACTTCCAGCTTCAGCTGGGGCATGGAGTGCATTTATACCTTTGCCTAGGAAGTTATACTTTGCCTTGATGACATTTTTTATTCTAATTTCACCTTTTGTGAGTTCTGGTGTTAGTGCCAGCTCAAAGGTGACTGTTTTGTGGTCAGATTTAACGAATGTGTGTCTGACAGTTGCAGCAGTGCATCTGTTTCACATGTTAGTGAGGACCAGATCTAGAAGGATCAGGGTATGAACAATTTGTTCAGGGCATTTGAATTAACAAAGTCAAGAAACTTTTTCACTAGTGAGTAGGGCCTAGCATGAGTTTCCCAGTTGATGGTGGGGTAATTGAAATCCCCCCCATAACCAGTGTGTTTGGTAAAATTTGGATTATGTCCAGTTTGGGCAAGTAGGCTTTGTGGGTGTCATGTCCCATGGAGAGGGATGTATAACTGGCTATGACTTGAATGGGGGTCTTACCAACTGTAACCTGGACTTGGAGTAATGTCCTGAAGTTGTTCAGTCTAACTAGACAGGAGGTGAATTTTATCTTTAATATAGATAGAAACACCACCGCCTTTGGTTTTCATACATTCATTTTGCGGTATAATGGTGTGGAAGGCATTGTAGCCTTGCAAGACTGGGGTATTCTCTGTGGCCTTGAACCAGGTTTCAGTGGTTGCACATACTTCTACATCTTCTAGTGATGGAAGTGCTTCCAAGGAGTGCAGTTTTTGGTTTAAGCTCCTAGCAATTAGCAGCATGACACTTATTTTGTTCTATTTCATGTTGGTAATGTTGTTTTAGAGACCTTGCCTAAAGAAGGCACTATGGGGAGGCAACAACCTTTGCCAGCAGCCAAAAGCCTAGAGATGCCAGGTGCATACAGTCTCTGGCAAAGCAGTGAGGTTTGTCAACCATGGCTTTGCAGGCTGATAGGAACTGGATCCCCTTTGAAGGACACCAAAAAATAAGCCAATTATTGAAATCAATCATTTTTTGTTTATGCCGCAGCATAATTCTAGGTGATGGTAGTATGCTGCTCAAGGCTAGTGACATACCTGGCTAGGACACATACTCGAAGAGCTCAACCATGACTTTCTTCATATAGTCCAGTGAGGTAATTCTGGGGTCGCTCACACCAACATGAACTATGACAGAGTCATAATAGTACTTGTTGCTGAGAGAGATGAATGCATGCATGATCTGATGAATTCTGGCACTGGGCAGTCAGCTGAACAGGCAGCTGACCATGACCTTTTCCTTGTCCAACCTGGTGAGTGGGGACATCAGTGTGTCTCACTGCTGAGTCTCCAATGGCAACATTTCATTTCTGAATGTTTCACCTTATGGGCTTGGTGGGTGAGGCACTGGTGTTGCTGTAGGGACTGTTAGTTGTAGCAGTCTTGTTTTGGGGGTCTCAGGAGTTTAGGTAAGTTTTTCGAGAGAATCTCCACATATGTAGATTTTTGTGCTTGTATACTATGTTCATGAGTAATGGTACTATGTGCATATGTTCATAGGTAGGTACTAAGCTATCTGCCCGAAGGCATTTATAAGCCTAGCTGGAATGTGTTCGCTTTTGCCGCCCCCCTTAGATTAGTACCCTGTGACTCTGTCCAGCAGAGCCATCAAAGTGATCCCTGGGGTAAACTTTCTGTTTCCCATCCACTTGTCAATGTTTCTCTTGAAGAGGGTTACCGAGGAGCTCTGCCTAATGTAGATTGGAATCTTGCTCCAGAGCATAAGAAGTCTCTGGGACAGGAATCTATCCCTCCAGCACTTCCTAATTATTGTTGTGGTGAGGTTTAGATCCCTGGAGCATGTGGCTCGAGGGGATATGATTTTCTTTAGGTGGAGCATGTCCATCAATTCTAGGTTGGACATAGCCTTGTATGTCAGGCAGGGATCACCTCTGAGTAGGCGGTATGCAACCGAGTACAGCTGGAGTTTTTTCAGTCAAACTGCATAGGGCATCTGCTTGAGGCCAGTGATCCTCTTGGTGAGGTACTTCTGTGGTCTTTCCAGTTGTTGCAGGTGTCTTGTAAGGTACATCCCAAATGGGGTATTGTACTCCATAATGGGTCTGATGAGTGATGCATAGAGGGACCCAATGACCTCTTTAGATCTGGATGCAAACCCTTTTTGTGATTAGGTGGGCCACATAGAAGGATTTTCTAACCACTTTGGCAATGTGATTATCAAAGGAGAAGTTATTATCTACTTGGGTCCCCAGATCCCTTATTATGTCTTCCATATTTAGGGGGCTACCACCTATGTGGTAGTTTGTGTGTACTTTTTTCCCAAAGGGGATGACTATGCACTTTTTGGCATTTAGTTTGAGGCCATGGTTTTGACACCGGGTATCTGTCTCAGTGAGACCCTTTTGGATGATGTCTGTGTTAGCCGGAGAGTCAATTGTAGCCCCTAGTTTGCAGTCGTCCATGAACTTGGTCAGCCATAGTCCTCCTGTGCTTGCCTGTACCTCTGAAAAGTATATGCCAAACAGGAGGGGTCCTAGGACTGAGCTCTGGGGAACGCCATTTGTAACCGGTTTAGAGTCATACCAAGCTCCCGCAACTCTTACCATGTGGGTTCTGTCCGTGAGCCAGTTTGCAACCCATCTCGTGACATAGGGGTTTTTGTTCAGGATGTAGGGGTTTATGTTCAGTGGTGTGTGAGCTGACAACCTCTTCTGTGTTACTGTTTTTAGTGTGAAAGAGCATGGATTCAAGATTCTTGGTGTAGATGCATCTCTCGCTCTATGTACTAGAGTGCGTTATTAGTAGAGTGTTGTCGGTGTACATGAGGCAGTTGCTACACTGCCTCAAGAGACCCAAGTCAACAATATTGGCAGGAGAAACAAGGGTAGTCTGACTATCCATAATGCTAGGTTGAAGACTTTTGTCAGCAAGGGTGGTTTTTCAGAATTGTTCATGGGGAAGCTCAGTGGATTGAAATGTCTGCCTGTTATTTATTTATTAATTTTTTTTTATATTTTTGCTGGTGGTTAATGGGTTACAGCTCACTAGCAGTATTTCTTTGACTGGGAAAGCACTAAAGATGAGGGCTGCACTAGTGTGCTACAGTAGTATCTAAGGGAAACATTTTTGAATTTAATTGTCCAGCTTTGGCGCACAATTGCGCAGCAGTGCATGGTGCTGCAAAAAACACACGCGAGCAGAAACCCGCTGAAATGCAGGACCTAAATACCAGAAGCTAAATACTTGAAATAAATTAAAAAATATTCAAAAAGACAAATGAGGATGCTTATTCCAAGCCCTAGACTGACCTGTCCTTACCAGACAGGGTCCAGTTAGCGCAATTCTCTCACTAAAATGCAGTTCGGCCCCTTCCAATCCAAGATGGCCTGGAAAACATGCTCTTAACAAACAACCACGACCAACAAACCCAGATGCAGCAAGCCTGTATCTAGGCTATGCTACAGCTACTAGCTACCTTAGTTTCAGTGGGAAGCCCTAGAGAATGTTTAACACAGCAGAAAAATTAACAGTGAGACACTAAAAGCTGAATGGAAAATGGCCACTGTTATTCCCTTGCACAATGGTGGTACTTCCACTGACCCAGGAAACTACAGACCTATTAGCCTGATTACCCTTCTTTGCAAGACCATGGAGTCATCATGGACCTCAACAAAGATATAGGTAATCTCCAAACACTTGACTCAACTCAGTTTGGATTTGTCAAGGGGAGATCATGCCTGTTAAACCTGATTAACTTCTTCGAGACAGTCACCAAGGCCCTGGATGAGGGGAAATCTGTGTATACAGCTTGCCTAGACTTAGCCAAGACATTTAACACTATCCGACACTCAAGAGTCATTAGAAACTCACCCAGCTAAGTATCAATCCTTGTATCATTAGATGGGTCACTAAATGGCTCACTGATAGAACCCATATAGTAAAAATAGGGGAATCCACCTCCAACGGTAGACCTGTAACAAGTGGTGTTGCACAGGGATCAGTCCTGGGATGTCTACTGTTTTGGAATCAATTTCTCTAAAGTAGAAGCAAAAACTAACGGTCTGTGGCTGACAAAGTTTTCTGATGACTGCAAATTAGGAGTGGTCATAGAATCTCTTGATGTCAACATCCTACCAGAGGGTCTTGCGCAGACAAATGATTGGGGTCAAAGACGTGGCCTTAAAACTCAATGCAAAAAAAGTATTATCACCCCTTTTGGTAAGAGTGATGTGCCTGCTAACTGCCACGTCAATAGCAGCACCCTAAATATGCACTCAGTGGTGAGAGACCTCTGCGCACAGGTTGACAGCAACCTTGCCTTTGATTATCATGTCTCCACAGTGGTAAGAGTGGCATTCTATATTGCTCATCTGATAAGTAAGGGCATTGCCTCCTGAAAAAAGAAGTTATAACCTCCCTGTACTCTTCCCTCATCAGGCCAATAATTGAGTACAAAGCCCCTTTTGGTGTTTAGCTTTCCAAGCATCTGCAGCAACTGGAGAGACTACAAAGGCTCCTCATAAGAAAAACTCAAGGTCTTCAGCATCTGTCCTATGTGGATCATCTGAAATTACTGTCACTTTATTTTGTTTCATAAAGATTACTCGGAGGTGATCTCTGCCTTGCATACAAGACAATCTCTGACCCTGCTTTATTGGAAATGCTGCATATCTGCAAGTGGCACACTGGTTACTCACTCTAACCTGGTATGTGACATTAATAGAACCTGCTCGAGGGACAGATTTGTCTCCCAGAGGTTGCAACAACTTTGAAACAGACTCCTCCTTCATGTCAAACAGAGCACTTCATTGGCCCTCTTCAAACGCAGTCTGGACGACTGGATGGGTAATTATAATTTCACCCCAAGGGTTCCCACATGTGTCTCTCTTGGACAGGGGCAATAGGTGCTGATCATGGAAAGTAAGGGTAGAACTTGGATAGGCTTGTAAGGGCCCTAAGGCCATTAGCAAAGTATCTTTCTATGATCCTATTAAAAAACATTTGAAACAGCAGAAAATCAGCAAGGAGGCCCTAAAGAATGTTTTAAACAGGGAGAAAATCAATTATTTAACCAGTGCTTGGTGGGAAAAGAAGAACAGAGAGCTTTAAAACGGTGAAAAATATCAGTTAATAATTTACACATTTTTTTCCCCTATTTTCACTGTTTATTAACAGCGAAAACAGCAGTAAAATTTGATTTTAACAGACACAGTAATGCAGATAATTGCAATACAACAGTGTAGTTTAGTACACAGTATATAAATACTGTATACAATTAGGCAGCAGGCAATAAAAAGTGCAGTAAATAGTATAAATAAGCAAAAAAACAAACAAAAAAAAAACAAAAGAAACAGACAACTTATGTTTTTTGACAGAGTACATAGAATGTATGGTATACTACGTGATGGGTTCCTTGTTGTCAGCTAATGTAATAAGATGTAAAAATCATTTTAATTTTGTCTTTATTTCAAAATCTACTTGTTTATATCCTGAAAATCCTTTTTACTAATGTAAACAAAGCAGCCAAAATCTTTATGCAAAACTTTTCTAAGATTATCAAATGCATTGCCAAAGAAGTGCTGTTGAAGTGAACTTAGACTGGTCGTAATACCTTTTGCTTCATAAATTATAACTGTGACACATTTGTTTAGTGGAATTTGTCCAACAAAATGAATTTCAAAGTAAACCAATAACCTGGCATCAATCATTTATCTGATGTCCTTTATGTGTGTAAGAGCTGAACCTCCCCACTACCTTGGCTGCCTGTCTTGCTTCTACCCCTTTAGAATGTGTCTGAGACATATTTTGCTGTACATGCAAAGGATACTGAGGAAGGCATCATGGCTGACTGTGTGTAAAATTATGGGTCTTGATGTGATCTTGATACTGCCTGTGAGGGAATGTATGTTGTGTGGATGGGTGAGGAGGTGGGGGGGTGTTCTAGCATTTGCCATCGTATAAAGAATCGATAGGGATACACTGGATGGGCAGTGCATCAACCCTAGCAGCTGGAAAACCACCAAGGCTACTGATCAGGGTATATCAAGCCTTCATACGGATACTGAAGCTCCAAACAGCAAACCATGTTGGGTTGTATAGTTGTGGTCGTTGTTCTGTTTGTGATAAAATCAATAATTTGCATGGAGCTAAAATTAATGGAAAGAAGTATTTAGCTTTTGAGAGATTTGATTGCATGTCTTCTGGTGTAGTGTATATTTTAGGATGTGACTGTTCCCCACCCATGTGGTATATTGGTCATACCACTAGGAAGGTTAAGATTCGTATTCTAGAACATTTGAGTGACATTAGGAGGGGTAATATGGAGAGTCCAGTAGCCACTCATTTTTGTAATACACATAGTGGTAATATTGGAAGTTTTAGATTTAGTGTACTTGCTAGACCTCATTTTTGCACAAGTAATTTTAAATCAGCCTTGAATAAGCTTGAACAAAGGATGATTATAGGCTATCACACATTATTTCCTGTTGGAATGAATCTGGAATATGGATGAAATTTATCAAATTTAGCTATATTTGCACTTATGGTATATTTATTGTGTATTTTCTAATTGTGCATTATTAATATGTATTAATATATAATATATGTATATGTTATTTGAAATTTAGTATAACGTGAATCTGTCTAAGTTTGTATAATATCAGAAATTGCATTTTTATGTTTATTTAAGTTATTGTCACTAGGTTGACAGGGTATAAGAATGTGTGATGATTTGTAATACTTGAATTTGTTTAAGTTAATATATTAGAAGTTGTATTTTCGATGTTTATTAGAGCTTGTCTTGTCACAGGGTTGACAGGGTTAAAAATGGTTAAAAAATGTTTGAGTTAATTAATTGATTAATTGTTCTATTTATGAATATATAAAAAGAGAATGTTTAGTTGTGTAATTGTGTCCCATTGAAGGTGAACTGCCAAGGTACCAGGACAGAACTGATGGATTAAAGCTGTTTTTTGCTTCACCTTCTGACTCCTTCATTTTGGCATATCAAGCCTTCATCTGGAATATAGTCCTTGGAAAAGTGTTGTGGGACAAATCTCAGATTTTGACATAGACTTTGACAAATGAGGGTTACTTTGGCCAGTTAGTGTGCTCGTTTTTTTACTCATGAGGAAACTGTGCATGTTTACTCGAGCAGGCAGCATTAGGTATTTTCTGATCATCTTGCAGAGCTGAATTATAGTCGCTCATATGCATTAGAGAAGTCTCTCATGTTTTTTGACTCTGCTTCTTTGGCATAAAGGTTATGCTGTTTGCTGCCACCATCTTCTCTTAAAACAAAAATAAAACTTTCAGAGAGCACTATCTTGCACAAGGGCAAAGCATGGGTGCATGAATACTGATATAGCATGGAAACTAGTTATATTTGTAAACAAAATCACATCTGTGAGTGCAGCAAATGCATTTGACCTAGGAAGAAATCAAGGCAAGCTTAGAACTAGCTTGTCTTTTTCCCCAGACGAGGCTCTGTGTAGTCCCAGAATGAAAACATTCTTTTGGGTACCACACTAGGCACTGGACGGTATAAAATGATATTGGGACAATAAACTTAAATTCTGTGCAATAATAAAATATCTTGATCTCCCAGTCTGCTTCTTAGATATCCTGAAAGCTTTCCAGGTTACGTGCCATCAATCAGAGTAGGAGCTCTCGCATATCAGTCAGAGGAAAAGGAAGTTTGCTTCTAAAACCTGTAGTAATCATTACAGATTCAATGTTCAAATTATATTCTACCTTCTTTTCCTGTGCAGACACTTCATTGTCATACATGCAACTATTTGTTCTTGCCTCCTTGTCCTGCCAGAGCCTTCTTAAAATGATTTGTCATACACCAATCCAATCTACCCCATCATCAGCTTAAAATACCCCACACTGCTTTTTCTGGCCTCATTTCTCTTTTTCAGAATTCACTTCCCTCTCTAAAGGGCATCAATAAGGTACAGAAAAAAAGCTGCACCTATGTCTAAAGGATCTTCCACCATCCCTCTTAAAACCCTTCAATGCCTTCATAATTAATCCTGATCCATATTTATAGTATCAGTTTCCCTCTGTTCTGCTACCATCCATTGTGCCATTATTGTTGCATTTAGCTGTTGAACAGCTAGTTTAAGTTATTTTTTTATTTAGTTAAAAGGCCACTTCATTAGATCTGGCCATGCTCTAGAATGGTTGCCAACCTGTCCATAGCGCTCCCACTGTGGTACTGATATTAGCAAGTGACATCTGTATGGCTATAGATTAAAGCCATTTAAATGAACAGTGTTGGCTGATTTGTGCTTTTGGTTCTTTCTTTCATGATTTGCTTTTATTTGAGATTCACATAGTTCACTTTTTCCCTTCACTTTTATGTTTGGCATTAGGCTACTTTCCAAGATTGATACGCCTGTACATTTAAATCTCCCTTGACAGTTTCATGTGGTGTCCCAGAGGGCTATGTTTTACATTTTATGCCCCTCCTACTTTCATCTTATTTCTTGCCTTGCATCAGCCAGTGCTGTAGGCTTTTTTTCTTTGACCTTTTACTCATCGGATATTCCCACTTTCTATTAAGTGGCCTGTTTGAATAGATCTTGCAACCATATTTACACTGTTTAACAACAGTTACGAAAAGTAAAATGTATGCTGTTATAGACTCAGGTTGGGTTATATTAAATCTCCTGTGTCATAGATGCAGCTTGTCAGGCAGCTGAACGTCTCAAAGGAAACAAAAATAGGTCAACATGTTTGGTGCCTTGACCAGTAGGCTTGCATCTCCTCTCTGCTTCTTCAAAGTCCCAAAAAGTTGTCCAGTTCCAGCAAAGGCAGACATCCAGGCAAGATATTCTGTACTGGACAGGGAGAGCAGAGATCAAGAAGGATAACAGGCCAGCAGTAGATGGTCCAGCACAGGGACACACAAATACAAAATAATGTTGTTGTCTTTTGGCTTTTCCCGGTTAGGGGTTGCCACAGCGGAACTCTGGTCTGCTAATGATTGGCAGTAGATTTTCACAAATGCCGAGGTGCCAGCTAGACGTTCAACCTTCAATGAAGGCACGCCCATTTACACATGTCTTTCGAATGCCCACCCAACTGCGGGGTAATTAAAAAAAAAAAAAAAAAAAAAAAAAAAAAAAAAATCAAAAATGTCTAACAATGCTTCTAAAACGTACCACAGAAAGCATATATTCTGATGATCATTCACTCCATTCCTGCTTACATTATTCTATATTCACCATGAACAGAAATAGCCCTGGATTGTGTACCTAATGATCCTAAATCAAAGGGGATGTAGGGAAGCCTGGTCCCTATGTGAAAACTGCAGTGACCCTCGATTCCATGAAACTAAGCAGTAGGTCATGTTACTGTGAATCCTTGGTCCGTATCACTTGGATCCCAGTCATGAATGAGTGGAGCTATGAACCTGTAAAAAAAAAAAAAAAAACAGAGGTTACATTTAAGCTGTATGTGGTTAAATAAGAAAAAGGGGAATCACAAGATGGTGGGCCAAGAGTTACCAGCTGGAAGAAGTGCTTGTGATTTAAGAAAGCTTGGTACAGATCTGAGTAGAGTGGAGCAATATCCATGCTATAGTCCCTTGTGCCTTATTACTCGCTGGGGAAAAACAAGATGAAGTGATTCTATAAAGGAAAATCTATGCTGTACTGGGTTAAAACAGGGACTGTGAGTTGCTGGGATAAGGATAGCCAGCTGGAACAAATACTTGTGATCCTGTGATGCCAGCCCAACCATGATGAGAAAGTTGTAAGAGGCCAAAATGTTTTTTTTTTTTTTTTTTTTTTTTTTTGTTTTAACTGATCTGTACCTCGGGAAGCTGTTGCTATTGGAAGTGATCAAAATGAACCAACAAAGATGCCAAGAAGTCTCCGTGTAGTAGTGTTAAAGATTGGCTTACTGCTGTTCACATTATAATTCTGCTAATTTCTTTTCTGTTCACCACTTTCAGCATTCTTAGCCTGTCTGATATGGTTCCATTTTCACAATTCATTTATAAATTTCTAACTGCTGTCTTTATTGCCGACGTTTTGTAGTGCGCATAGAATTTACTTTGTTATACAAAATTTAGCAGAGCTGTGCTTCTGTTAATTTTTATGTCACTGCTATTGCAATTTGATAAAAAAAATTGTGGTGATTTCTCATGCAGACAGCCAGTATTGTGTCTGAAAATGGTCTTCAGATCAGGCCACTTAACCAGTTTACAAATGTTCAAATAGAAATAAACAATATCCAAGATATTTTTTGAATTATCTACAAGGTGTTCTTCATGCTCAATACATTTTGCATTCACCTTAATACTCCATTTATTATTTCATAAGAGTTAATAGATGTTAGTTCTAAAGAAACTGACAAGGACTGAGATTTTTATATACGTACATATTTGCCTGATAATGAAATAAATGGAAGGAGAAAATACAGACTACAGATCTAACAGCAGCAGATCTTTTTCCAATTTAGCATGCTTTCATTTCTTTTGAGGAGTCAGTCGCACTTAAAATGACTGTCATAAAAGCTGCAGTAAATGTAATGGAGAAGAATGCCAGTAAACGATCAACCTGGTTTAATAAATTTATTGCTATTCACAAGAGGTTTCTGACCTGTTTCTCCTATGTAGGTATAAATGACAGGAAATCAGTAATCTGATGCTAAATGTCTGTAAAATGTAGTTTCAACTAATCTGGTTGAAATTGAAAATAACATTTTTTTTTCCTTTCCTCATCAGTTTTTCAGATAGTACATCTGTCTTTTTTTTTTTTTATCCTGTATCTGTAGAATTGTTTCCATAACAGTGCCATATACTATGAAAAAAAAAAGTGGAACATTAATACAAAGAACAAAAAGCGATCCAGTTGTAAAGCTTAGCCAATGTATTAATTAAACTGACTGAGGTTTTAATAAAGTTTTATTCCTACATCTGTTGAAGGATTTGTGGCCTCTGTAAAGGCTAGTGCTGCAAATAATCTGGTGACAAAACTGTTAATACCATAACAGAAACCTTTTCAGAGACCTAAAGCACATCACTATGGCAGTACGTACTATGTGCCGATGTAGCGAGACTCCGAGGTATACCTCAATTAAATCTTTTGAGAGATTTAAAGCTTACTGAACTCAAAACATAAGTATTGCTGCAAATTTTTTTTCTTATTTTCTTCAGGTGCCTACTGACCTTCAGCCTCCATTCTTAACCCGGTGACTCAAGTGTGAGGGGCAGTCACTGGGTTTTTCCCTGCTTGTCTAACTCCAGCCAAAACAGTGCATATTTGGTTGATGAAAAGAAAGAGAGGCTGCCAGAAAGCAAATACTTATTTGTAAACAGGGACAATATATAGATTTCCCACAGATAGTAACCAGACATTAGGATCAAACTCTAGAATTGTGAGGCAACAGCAGCAGCCAGTGAGCTGTGAACTGTGTACTCAAGATCTGTCTGGTTCTTGGAGATGGTAAGCGTCAGGTCAGTTTAGAAGGTAAACACTATAAGGGCAAGATATCTTTAGTGGGAGGTTAACTAAAAGTCCTAGGGGGTAAGGGTCCAGAGTATCCCACATTCCTTATTTAGTGTTTGCTTGTTGTACTGTGCAGGGATTCACATGACGGAGGTTGGGTGGGGATCTGCTCACGTGAAAAGTTGAGCACTTAAAGTATCAAAAAGAAATTGACAGCCATCTTGCAGCACATTTTTTAATAATGGATAAATGCTAGAAAAGGTACACATTTCACCTGTGCTTGCAACACAAGTCATCCATCTTGAAAGGTGTTTAACAAAAAAAAAAAAAAAAAAAAAAAAAAGGAGGTGGGGGAACTAAGGCATTGTCTGCTGTAGGTAGTTGCAGCAGCAGTATCCTTTCCATTGTGAGGTTGGGATGTGGCTTTACGGGTTGCTGGAAGGGTGGTCTTATTTGAGCTAAGGGATTAGACAAGAATTTTCATTTCTTAAACATTCAGTTTGCTGTCTTGTACACAACCAGCAGAAATTTGTAATATGGTATATTTTAAACAACATGCAAAATTATAAACGTATGACATTACCTGTTTGACCTTAAAATTATCCGTAATCGTAGTCTAGACTGCCGTGTGGAATCCCAGTTTAGACCTGAAGGTGAAAGGCTCATAAAGGAAAGCAGTAGTCCTAACTCCTTAAACTGTCAGAATTCTTTTTCAGAATTTCATTATTCATATTTGCAGTGCAGGCAGATGAGCGTTACTTTGACTGTTACAGTTGATGTGGTTTCATTGTATAACCAAGTAAAGGAGACTGTCTTCACTTTTAAGCTTGCCCTTGGGGGTATGTTATTTGACTGACATTTTTGCTAAACATTGTGAAAAAAGTGCCTGGGTAATTTGGCGCTAATGATTTTATATACAGTCTTCATTCAATCCAGTCTTTTTATTAAACAGCAGTTAAACAAAACAGTTTAATCAGAAAAGTTCAATAAAACACATTGGATACCTTTTTGGACATAAAAAAAATTATAGTTAGTGATTATATCTTTAGTGTGGGTTTACACTTGCTGGGTTAGTTTATTTTGGCACCAATTAAGTTATTATCCTCTGTTTGTTTTATTTTGCCTCATTGTCATACTTGGTTCTTTATTTTACAGTCGTTTGCATAAAATGTGGTGGGCTGCGTTATGTGGCCTAGCCATGTCAGATAACTAGGTTTTCTGAATTGCACCCATTATGCACATAGTCTCTCATCAAGCAAATTCACATAGCGTAAGGTGGAAAAGATTTCTGAATCCAGGATAATATTTTCTTTGTGACTAAAAGATGCACTTGGACATGTATTACTCATCTCATGAAGTCCATTTTATATATAAACAGATATGTTGGGCAAAAATGCTAAACAATTAATTAGTTTTGATGAGACAATCATGCTAAACAATTAATTAGTTTTGATGAGACAATCAATCTGATGTTTTTAGTTTATAACTACTACCATGTTTGATTTCTGTACAGTTCCTTATCTGACCTCTCTGTGGAAAATGCCACTATTTGCATACCTTACTTTCACTTTCATATCTGATTTGTATACAGTACCTAGCTAAAGCATCTTGTTCTAAAGCACAAGAACCAATATTTTTTTTCTTTCCATGACCCTTGCATGCCTGTTCTAGATATGGATTCCACAGGTCAGTATTTCTAGGTTAAACTTCATCTAGTTGACAGAAATACCCCTAACAAAACTATTCTCTAACCATCAATGTCCCTCATTGCATATCCCATGTGACTATAGTTAAGTTGGCAGTTTATGTATAATAAAAGCATGTTAGGGAGCGTTAAGCCCACAGCAATACCTTCATTTTATATTGTTAAGTAGAATTTAATGAAATTCTGGAGTTTCATGTTTTCCAGGCAGCTATTCGGGTTGTTTGTGTCACTGGTTCATTATAATCTCATCTGCTCTCTGTGTATAATGTCTGAAGGCTGTGTCACTGGTTCATTATAATCTCATCTGCTCTCTGTGTATAATGTCCGAGGGCTGCGTCACTGGTTCATTATAATCTCATCTGCCCTGTGTGTATAATGTTTGAGGGCTGTGTCACTGGTTCATTATAATCTCATCTGCGCTCTGTGTATAATGTCTGAGGGCTGTGTCACTGGTTCATTATAATCTCATCTGCTCTCTGTGTATAATGTCCGAGGGCTGTGTCACTGATTCATTATAATCTCATCTGCTCTCTGTGTATAATGTCCGAGGGCTGTGTCACTGGTTCATTATAATCTCATCTGTGCTGTATGTATAATGTCTGAGGGCTGTGTCACTGGTTCATTATAATCTCATCTGCTCTCTGTGTATAATGTCCGAGGGCTGTGTCACTGGTTCATTATAATCTCACCTGCTCTCTGTGTATAATGTCCGAGGGCTGTGTCACTGGTTCATTATAATCTCATCTGCTCTCTGTGTATAATGTCCAAGGGCTGTGTCACTGGTTCAATATAATCTCATCTGCTCTCTGTGTATAATGTCCGAGGGCTGTGTCAGTGGTTCATTATAATCTCATCTTCCCACTGTGTATAATGTCTGAGGGCTGTGTCACTGGTTCATTATAATCTCATCTGCTCTCTGTGCATAATGCCCGAGGGCTGTGTCACTGGTTCAGTATAATCTCATCTGCTCTCTGTGTATAATGCCCGAGGGCTGTGTCACTGGGTCATTATAATCTCATCTGCTTTCTGTGTATAATGTCCAAGGGCTGTGTCACTGGTTCATTATAATCTCATCTGCTCTCTGTGTGTAATGTCCGAGGGCTGTGTCACTGGGTCATTATAATCTCATCTGCTCTCTGTGTATAATGTCTGAGGGCTATCTTTCCTAGCCTGTATGGGAAGTATGATGTGCTTTCAAGCTATGTGGGAGGGATGCTGAAGATATTATGAAAACAGACCTGAAGGACTATTTCTCCACATCATGCCATTTGTGGAAGGCATTCATATATGTAATCTAAAAATGTGACAATATTATCTACATTAAATTTAATTAACACACCGGTTAGCTTACATCTAAAGACACCAAAAATAGGGAAATAGAAATGAGGATTTCTAGCCAGTTCCATATACTTCTCCCCTTTTCATCACCTGAATGTCCTGTTCATGTCCTTTTTATACTCTGCATAGCTCATCTAACACGCACATGCATCATACATGGGGTGAAGCTTTGCTGCAGTAATAAATTTGTCCTACCTCCATCTATGACTTCTGCTTAGAAGGTGTTAACAGGCAGTCTGCCATTTCAGTAGCATTGACATGCAGCTGTAATGGATTCAGTTAGCTTAAGTATCTGCACCCATGTGGGAGCATATGGATGAGTGGAAAAGATGTTGGATATGCACCACTATATTGGAGGAATGGGGATGGTGCATGCAGACCCAGAGATCAGTAAATGGGTATTAAAAAGGTAAAGGACAGCGCAGATGTTTCAGTGTAAATAGGTATTAAAAAGGTAAAGGACAGCGCAGATGTTTCAGTGTAGGCTAATTAGCATTTCAGAGTTTGGTTGAAAGACCTTTTGCTATGAACTTCTGTAACCAGGATGCAGGCCATGCTTATCTGTGCTCCAGCTGTTGGTTGCCGGAAGTGTAATTACACGGCTCAGAGTAATAATTGCTCTGTGGCGTTAATGTGCTTACACTGCTGGTGTTGTCATGCATGGAATTAATCTGAGCGAATGCATTACTTCCTAAGTGACAGACAAAACCTTGCCAAGGTAATTAGCAGATAAAGAGCAAAACAATATCATACTGAATGAACAGTCTGCCCTGCTAGTTGGATTAGAAATTGTATAAGTCCAGTACAGGATACAGTTATTCAATGTCCTGTTAGCAGAAAACTGCAGCATGCAATCTGTTATGATAACCTGCTTTCAGACATTAATCCATTTCAGTCATCAGTTCTATATATATTAGACTCGCTGTACTTTATGAAATATACATCATTTGTTCTGTCCACAAACATGTCACAAATATGATGCAGTTCTAGGTTTTACCTTAGGAGTCATGTCAGATCTTATATGCATGTTTGTCTTTCTATCTGTAAAACTAGAGTTTTTCTATTACTGTGGGGCTTTTTTATTCCTGGGCTTCCACAGGGAAAAAAAAAAAGGTTATTCCCAATCTAAATTTCCTGGAAACCATGAACAAACCAACACAAACAATATGAGGTCAGCACAGGAGGGGGATAGATCAATAAAAAAATTGAAATTTCTCTTCACAGGAGAAGGCACTCAGTTTGTCAATGTACATTAGGAATGGGTGTGCGTGCACAAATATATGTATGTTGAAGTAATACATGTGTTTCAGGTATATTTACTAATGTAGTTAATGCTTTTATCAACCAGATTAGTTATGATAAATCCAACACTTCTGTGTAATAAGAGATTTAGAAAGATGAGAGCTCCACAATACACCTTAGGGACAGTTTCAGAATAGCAACTTAGCCTTATAAGCACCTCTCTGGTAACTAGGCAGGTAAAAAACATTACTTGAAGCAAACTAAACACCCTCAAGAAACAGAATTACAATACAGATGAGATCATTAGCTGTGCTGTTAAAACCACTGCTGTGTTAGGTATCAGCATTGTAGGCTTCTAGACCTTTTTTATTGATAATTGTACTTATGGCTTTGAAAACATCTTTCTGTCATAGGTGTGATGACTTTTTATAACCCCAAGAAGTAGGCCTAGATTTGGGGGTAATAAAAAAAAGGGTACCTTCTAATGCTAAAGTACAACTATCAGTAACAAGTAAAAACAGTATTCAGAATGAAACGCTGTACAACAATGGCCAATGAAGTAAAGTTCTTTTGGAGAATAGATAGTGTGGTTAAATGATATAAAACTTAAAAGTGCAACATGTATAGCAAAATACCAGCATACATTTCCAGTCTTTAATTAAAGGACAACCGCACCCTCAGACTCAAAAAACATATTAATTTCATCATGGTTTGATGTTTCCTACATTTTAACAGCACTCTGAGACTATTTTGAGCTTTTTAGATATTTTTAGATGCAATTTCTGACTCTGACCACATGGGGTCTGGCATATTGAAAAAATTCAGACTGTTTACTCTGCCTCTAAGTATCCCAGAATGCATTATTTGTCTCCAAAAAAATTGCATCAGATCTGCCACATTTTGCCTTAAGTTGCTGTGACTTCATTGACTTAACAGACATTCACTGCAGTCTTACAACCCCCTACTTTTGGTTAAATTGTTATCCTTTTTCAATGACCACTTGAAATACAAGCAGAGCAAATGCTACAGAACAGAACTGAAAAGTGCATTTTCTGGCTCTTTCACCTTAGAAATGCTAAATTGCTTTCTTTTGTGAAGGCTGAAATCTAGCTCTTCAAGGAATCTCCCCTCCCACTTCACACCTACCTTCCCTAGCTGTCAAAGAGCCAAGGGTAATTTGACCCATTATCTGCATGTGATTGACAGCTCGTCACAGCAGGTGACCAGAGTAATGTACTGTTTGCTTGTCAGCCTTTTCCTCCTTACAGTGGGAGACTTTTTTTGTTGCACTACTCCTGTCAAATTTAAAATCAAGCTACATAGCACTGGCAATAATCCCTGCTTTGCAAAGCATCAATCTGCCACTTATTTTCCCTTCCTGTTTAAATAGCTAACAAATGATACACTATAAAAGTACAGTTGTGTACACTTACCATAAATGTAGATGTTAGAGTGTCTTCACTGTTGCAGTCATGACTGTAGGGTTTTCCCTTGCTGGCAGGCAGTCCTAGGTCGGCCAGAATCCCAAAGTCTGGGTCCGGCGTCGGCTGCTCAGCCATGCTCCCTGACGTCAAAGCGCCAGGAGTACAAAGCTGGCAGCCGACGCCATGTTCTCCGGTTTTTCTTGCCCCAGATGTCAGGTGTTCCAAAATGAGTAAAATCCCATACCCTTTGCAAATACACCTCAGAAGAAGGGTGAAGAAGGGAACCACACAAAAGAAAAAATAAGAGTGGACAGGAGGGAGGGTAACCCAGACTGCAACAGTGAAGACACTCGAACATCTACATTTATGGTAAGTGTACACAACTGTACTATGTTCATCATGTTTCACTGTTGCAGTCATGACTGTAGGGTTGAATCCCAAAGCAGAATAAAAGGGAGGTGGTCATAAGTAGAGGGGGCGGCTAAAAGGCTCTGCAAGACTGCAGAAGCAAAGCCTGCCCTAGACTTAGAGTAGAGAGGTCGATTGTAGTGCTTAGAAAAAGTATGCACTGAACTCCAAGTTGCAGCTTCCAAAATGTCTTTGGTAGGAACTCCCCTGAGGAAGGCAGCTGAAGTGGCAGCAGCTCTGGTAGAGTGAGTCCTTATACTCCCTGGAATTTGCTTTCCATGGTGTGAATAACAAAATCTGATTCCATGAGCAATCCATTTAGAAATGGTCTGTTTTGAAATGGCTTTACCTTGGGAACTTGAAGCATAAGAAACAAACAATTGCTCTGATTTCCTGATGTCCTTGGTTCTGTCCAGGTAAAAAGTAGTTGTCTGTGTACATCCAAGGAATGCAAGATCCTTTTCCCCCTATTTTGAGGACTGGGGAAAAAGTTGGCAGGTGAATAGTTTGATTTAAAGCCACTTTGGAAACCACCTTAGGCATGAAAGTAGGATTAGTCCTTAAAGACACCCTGTCTTGGTGAAAAATAATATAAGGTTCCACAGCCATGAGAGCTTGCAACTCCGAAACTCTCCTTGCAGAGGTCAGAGCTAACAGGATGGCTGTCTTCCAAGATAAAAACTTGATGTCAGATGTGGCAGCAGGCTCAAAGGGAGGTAAGGTGAGTTTTTCCAAAACATAGTTGAGATCCCAGGCAGGAATGGGTGGAGATCTAGGTGGCCTTAAGTTCTTAGCTCCTCTGAGAAACGGTCTCATGAGCTGGTGGGAAAAGATTGGAGGGTCTGTATTATAATGAGCAGAAATAGCAGAGGCATGTATCTTTATGGAAGAAAAAGAGAGACCCTTATGTAAAAGGTCTGACAGGTAAAGTAAAATCAGAGGAATGTTAGGAATAAGAGGATCCGAATCCTGAGCCTGCATCCAGGTGCAAAATCTTTTCCATTTTCCAGCATAAGATTTTCTAGTGCTAGGACGTCTGGCTTCTAAAATGACATCCATAACCTGCTTGGGTAAGAGAATGAATCATAGACCCTGGATTAACCAGGCAGCCAGGCTGAGAGTTTTGACATGGGAGTGCAGAACTTGACCCTGGTGTTGGGACAGAAGGTTCGGAGACTGAGGTAAAACCCAAGGGGGCTCCAGAGAAAGGTTTTTCAGTGTTGGGTACCAAAACTGTCGAGGCCAATTTGGGGCCAGTAAAATTATCATCTTGGGCTTGTCCTGTTCGATCTTTAATAACACCCGTGGAAGAAGAGGTAGAGGTGGGAAGGCATACCCCGAGAGGTTTCTCCAACTGAATGATAGTGCATCCACTTTCCAAGCTAGTTCGTGGAATGTCCTTGTGCAAAAAATCTGTAGTTGATGATTGAGGTGGGATGCAAAGAGGTCTATGTGAGGACATCCCCAGACTGCTGTAATCATCTTGAATATTTCGGTGTCCAGCATCCATTCGTGTGGGTCTGACAGGTTTCTGCTCAGACTGTCTGCCAGGATGTTTTGCTTTCCTGGTAGAAACGGAGTTTGAAGGTCCAGTTTGTAAGCTAGAGCTGTGTTCCATAGATTCATGGCTAGTCTACAAAGGGGATGGGAATGTGATCCCCCTTGCATGTTTATGTACCACATAACTGTGGTGTTGTCTGTCTGTATCGGTAGTTGTCCTGGTTGTAGAAGATTCCTGAAGGCCAATAGAGCGTTCTGAACAGCTAACATTTCCTTTAAATTGATATGCAAGTGCTTCTGATCCTTTGTCCAAAGGTCCTGCAGACAGTTGCCCTGCAAATGGGCTCCCCATGCATAATCTGAGGCGTCCGTGGTTAGTATCTGACTGGCTGGAGGCAGACTGAAGGCTTTCCCTTTGTTTTGAGTACATGCCTTGGACCACCAAAGGAATTCCTTTTGAAGACCAGGCAGGACGGCGATCTGAATGTCTAAACTGTGGCAATGCTGAGACCATACACTTTTTAGGTACCACTGTATTTTCCTCATATGTAGTCTTGCATATGGTACGAGAAGGATGTAGGAGGCCATGTAACCCAAAGCCTGCAGGAATTTCCTTGCAGATAGCTGAGTTAATGATGCCAAGGTTTTGAAAGTTGAAGCCAGCTGTAATTGTTTTTTGTATGTCAGAAATGCCATCTAGGTTGTTGTGTTTAGAAGAGCACCCAGAAAAGTTATCTGTTGTGAGGGTGTCAAATTTGACTTTTTTATGTTTACAGTGAATCCCAGGAACTTGAGAAGTTTCTGAACAAATTCTAGATGCTGGAGTAAGACATCCTTGCTGTCTGCCTGAATAAGACAGTCGTCCAGATAAGGGTAAATTTGAATTCCCTTGAGTCTGCAATAAGCTACTACTGGAGCCAGGCATTTGGTGAAGACCCTGGGCGCAGTAGACAATCCAAAGGGCAGCGCAGAGAATTGATAGTGCCTCAATCTGGCCTTGAACCTGAGGTTTTTTCTGCACTCCTGCCTGATGGGAATGTGTAAATAAGCCTCCTTTAAATCCAAAGTTACCATCCATGCATTTTTGGTTAGCATTGGAAGTAGCTGCTGTAGAGTAAGCATTTTGAATTTTGGTATCTCGAGAAAAGTGTTCAAGACTGACAGATCCAGAATGGGTCTCCATGAATTTTGCTTTCTGGGGACTAGAAAGAGCCTTGAGTAAAAACCTTGCCCCATTTCTGAAAGTGGAACCAGTTCTACGGCTTTCATAGCCAAGAGGGCTTCCACCTGGTTTAAGGCCTCTAACCATTGATGTTTTGGTAGATCCGGCCATCCGCTTGGTCTTGGTAGGGTATGAAAATGGAATTCGTAACCTCTTGAAACCACATCCAGAACCCACTTGTCTTGGGTTATATGAGTCCAATTTAGGTGAAAAAGAGAAAGTTTTCCCCTGAGAGGGGCTTCCAGGCAAGAAGTTCCTGCAGCCCAACAGAGGGAGTCATTGAGCCTGTTTTCTATGAGCTTGCGACCTGTCCTGTCCTCCCCTAAGGGTGGAAGAAGTCCACTGTCTTGGTCTATAAGAGGCTTGCGTTTGGGGCCTTCCTCAGGAGCGTTTGTATCTACCCCTCTGAAGCCTGTCTGAATTGGGAAAGGACCAATTTGTAGTAGGCCAATTCCTACTAAATCTGGGTGGCTGTACTTGTAAGAAATCCTTAACCGTTTGCATGGATTTTGCCTTGTCCTCCATCTTTATCACCTCTTCAGCCTTAGATCCAAACAAAACATTATGCTGAACAGGAGCATCCAATAACTTAGCTTTTACTTGATCTGGCAAGTTTTGTTCTTTTAACCAATCATGCCTTCTAATGACTGTGCCAGAGGCAGCAGCCCTACAGGAAGCCTCCAAGGCATCAAAACCACAGTGTAAACCATGCTTCCCTACTTGTTCAGTGGCATGCATTAAGTCATGTAATTTCTTATCTGCACAAGCAGAAATGGAAGTTAGCTTTTGTTTTAAAACAGACAGAAGAAATTGCTGGTATTTCAGCATATGAAATTGACAGTTTAAAGCCCTAATAGATAAAGTTGCAGAAGTGTACACTTTTTTGCCCCATCTTTCTAAAGATCTGGAATCCTTCTCAGTGGGAATGGGGATTTTGGCAATAGCGGCCTTAACCCCCTTAGGGCCCTGAGAAATGGTTTCAGGATCAGCAGTAGGATTCTTGTATAAAAACTGGTGGGAATCAGGAACCCTATAATATCTGCCTGGCTTAACAGGAGCTGGAGGAAAAGAGTCAGGAGTTAAGTTAGCCTCTGAAAAAGCATCATCCACAATATCCAAAATAGGAGGGATAGCCAGGGGTCTATGTTGGGGAAGAAGAAAATCCCTAAGTCTTTTCTTAGATTCTGAATACTCCTGTCCTTCCCAGTGAAAATGTTCCCTCATTTCATGTAAAGTTTCCCCAAAAGAAAAATCCTCAGGGGGAAAAGCTGAAGGAATGGATTCCTCAGCATCAGAATCCTCATAAGGAGGGAAAGAATAATCCTGGTCAGCAGAAGAAACTGAAGAAACAGAAGCCTGATCAGAGGAGTCATAATACAATTCCTGCCTTGGCCTTTTATCTGGAGGGGGATGCGAACCCCTAATCATAGTAAGTCCTCCGCCATCTTAAGTAACTGTTTCTGAGACTTGGGTCCCGGATCAGAAGAGGCCTGGGCTGTAGTCTTTGATTTGGAAGGAGTCTTTGCCTTTGTCTTTGCCTTTATCAGAAGCTGAGTAGGCCTGAAAACCCCTTCGGAAGCCGGTACCTGCACAGCGGCTCCAGACCCATCCGAAGGAGCATTGTCCAAAGGTCCTGCAACTGAAATATTCAAAGGCCTAGTTGGCTCCTCGTGGGAGTCAGTTTTGGCCATCTGTTCCGAAATGGCCGACGACAGGGGCTGCAAAAGCGCCTCACTGACGACAGCTGAACCTAAACCTGGCTCTGCTTGTACAATATCGTCTGATTTGGACCTCGGAGGCCTGTCTTTATCCTAGCGTCATTTGTGAACTCCGGTAGCCAGAAGCGTGTCAGACGACATTTTGTAATTAAAACGCCTACCGAAGTAATGAAATGCAAAATCGTACCTTCGTTTAATCGTATGTTGATTAAATCTAGCACAAAACCGACAACTAGCTACATCGTGGTCAGGGCCTAAGCAAGGAATACAGTAAGAATGAAAATCCTTATGAGGTATTTGCTTCCCACATGAAATACAATTATTAACTTTTTCTGACATCGGACTGGAGCAAGAAAAAAAGTTTCCCCAACGGGGTACTTAGCTTTGAGTAGGAGAAGAAAGTCTTCGGACTGAAGTATGCTTAGAAAAAATTGTCAGGAGTCAACCGACCGGCACTTGCGAACTGCTATCACCGCACGGCAAGAAAGACTGGAGAACATGGCGTCGGCTGCCAACTTTGTACTCCTGGTGCTCTGACATCAGGGAGCATGGTTGAGCAGCCGACACTGGACCCAGACTTTGGGATTCTGGCCGACCGAGGACTGCCTGCCAGCAAGGGAGAACCCTACAGTCATGACTGCAACAGTGAAACACGATGAACATCTTGAAATATTTTAGACTTGCATGACAGCACCCACATGCTTTTTTGAGTCAATATTTAAAAAAAAATTATGGTAGTGCATACACACACGCAGACACACGCACACAGACACACACACTGCTTTACTTCTACAATGATTTAGATTTTATTTTTACATTTTATAGCAGTGTACTAACCAAGCGGAGAAATCTGGTTCAAAAGCAAGGATAAATTGATCCTGAAATACCTATGAACCTCCGCGCAAGAAATTAGGACAAAGCCATACATAGAAGTGGGACAAAGGCACAAACAAAAAAGCGCAGTCCGGGTCTGAACTGTCTGCAAACAGCTACAGTTAACTTTGAGTATATGTCTATCTGTTTGAGCCAATATTCATTTTCCCCTGGAGAGCACTCTGCTTTGGCTTGTAAGCAGCCCCCCCACCACACACACACACACACACACACAAAACACATTTCACTTTCTCTTATTCCCTTCTGTTAGCAAATAGTATCCACCATAACTCATCAATACTGTGTGTTTGTAAATTTAAACTATGACCACGGTAGCCTACTGATATAAGGTCATCCTGTTTTTCCACCTGAGAAATTAAGAAATGACTTGGTTTCAGAGCAGTCCTTGGTCAATTGTGATTGTTTCTTAACACATACTTGCCTTTGCTTTGTAATTGTTTCCAGCCCCCTCATACGAGCAACTAACAGGGTCTCTACCCTCTTTGCTCCCCACCCTTCCCCCTATTCCCTCCCCCCCCCCAGGTGGTCCCACCTTTATTGGACTCAAAACGCCTCCCATCTTTCCAATAGCCAACCACAGCGCTAACCCAACACTACCTCCTCCATCTTCCCACTACTATCACACCTCCTCAACTAACATGTACAAGCATACCTTACCTATGCTCACTGCATGCACTCTCCTTGCATATCTTGCATCCTACTAAAGCTCCATCATTTCCCCACTAAACCATTACCACTGTACTACTACTCACACCACCAATCATGTCTCGCCCACACTCAACTCCCCTCCCACCAGCTCAAGAACCATCCCTATGCACCCCCCACATATTCTACCAACTATATTACTCAAACATAAAGCAGCCTTACAACTTAACATAGTAACCCTCCCATCATACCTAGTACCCACAGAGCACAATCATAAAGTTTCCCTTATAAACAAACACATTCAAAAACTGAGAACTAATAATCTCATGCATATCAAAATTAGCCCTAAGTGGAGACATCCACCCCAACCAATTACCGCCCCATAGCTATTCTCTCTCCACTCTCCAAAATACTGGAGAGACGCATACACTCTCAGGTCTCAGACTACCTCCTTACTAACAACCTCCTTTCCAGTACTCAGCATGGTTTGTGACCAAACCATAGCACCACCACTGCCTTACTCTCCTTTACTAACACTATCCTTCAGCATAAAAACAATAGCTATCTCTCCTCTGCTACTTTCCTAGACCTATCTAAAGCAATTGACATGGTCCCACACAAACAACTTATCTCTGTCCTCAATAACCTATCCTTCTCACAATCAGTCACCAACTGGTTTCAGATTTACCTGTCTGACTGCCAACAATCCGTTGTATGGCTGAATTACATCTCCTCAACTACCTGTCTCCATAGGGGTTCCCCAAGGATCCATCCTTGGACCCCTACTCTTCTCTGTTTACACCAATAATCTAGCCTCTGCCACCAAACATGGCACACTTATACAATATGCAGATGACTCAACCATCATCTGCTTAGCCTAGTCCCTACCGAAACTGGAAAAAGTCACTCGGAAAGCCTTTTCCTCTGTTGAAACATGGTTATCCGATGCCCAATTAATACTCAACCCAAAAAAAACTAAACTACTCATCTTCCAACCCACCAAACATACTCAAAACAACTCTCACTTTAACATCACAGCAAAAGACAACACCACTATAAACCCAACTGAACACACCAAATTGCTAGGAGTGGAAACAGACAATAAACTAATATTTGACATTCACATATTCATGACAATAAAAAAAGTCCACAAAAAACTAGGAGCGTTATACAGAAATAAGCAATTTCTCACCAAAGCAGCAAAGATTTCAATAGCAAATTCCCACCTTATCTCCACCCTACTTTATGCCTCTCCAATATATACCAACCTAAGGCAATGTGATCTAAACAAGCTAGAGACCTGCTACAACAAAATCCGCCACAGGGGCATCCTACCGTAGTCACCACTGTGTCTCAGTTGCTGAACTGGGCTGGCTTGAACTCCCTCACCTGCTTCAGTGGTATCAACTCTCACTCACACACAAACTAGTAAACCATCCACTAAATGTCCCATCCCTCCAGAATCTAATCCAACCCTATCGCACCACCAGACCACTAAGATCCAGCAACAAAAATCACTTGCAGATCACTAAAGCCAATAACTCTGCTGGTGAAGCACTATTCTCTTGCACCATAGCCAAATTATGGAACTCACTCCCACCCACAATTACCTCCGTACCATCATGCACCCACTTCAAAACTTTACTAAAAGCGCAACTAAAAACATGCTGGTTATGCCCTTGCAACTCCTAGTCTAATATCATCCACCCCATCCGACCACTACCTTTCTTTCCACTCCACTAACTACCTTGATTATAGCAAGCTCAGCTGCTCATAAGCCTAGTACTTATTATACAGCAGGAACTTCTCATTGTAACATTTGTTAATGTCTGTTATGTACTTCACAGATAAAGATTCTATTTGTCTACTGATGTATTATGTTCTTCATCTGTTATTATGTTGTAAGTAAGTGCTATGTTAAATTGTTAATCACTATAATCCAATGTAACTACTGTCTATTTTACTGTGGAGCTTTTCTTCCCGGACCTACGCTGAAAATAGACCTACGTCCAGTCGGACACTCCCGGTCAACAAATATAAATAAATAAATAAAATAAATAAATGGAAGTAGGATTATTGCTCCTATCAAATTAGGAAAGATTATGAAATAGTAGGTCTTGCATTAGTATGAATTTTCAAAAGGGTATGAAATCTGAAACTTAAATGTCTGTCATTGATTTCATTCTTCAGTCTCTAATGATTTGGCAGCAATTGTCCCAAAAAAAAAAAAAAAAATTTGATTCAAAAAGATAATAGCCACACAATACAGCTGGTAACCTGTCAAAGAAGTGGCTCCTTTTAATATTAGTACTGCTAACTTGAGCATCTGACAAAATAAAAAAAAACATGCATTTATGAAATGAAAGTTATCCCTAACTGGATTATTACAGTTAATGGTAAACCCTCCATGTTTTCTTCCAAAATAGCAATTTCTGGGGAGGGATTATTAGGGAAGAGCAACATTTAGAGCCAAATTCAGGGACAGTTGAGAGGTTGGGATATGCCTAATTCTAAAAAAGCTATTTATTTGCATGTACCTAGCAACCTGTTAATGCAGGAAATCTGGACAAGGCAAAATATATGTGGGGGGACATCAAAACAGTACAAAAAATTGATCTTGTATAAACTGAGAGAGCTGATCGAATAACAGGTCTTGCTTTAGCATGCATTTTTCTGAAGGTTATGAAGGCTTTAACTCAGTGTCTCATTTAGTGACTTTATTCCGAAAGAGTTTGACTGAAAACCACAAAAATTGAGACTAACAATCCAAAAATAAGAAGCCTTGCTTGCAGTCACACACACTCTTGCCCCCTTGCTTGCAGTCACACACACACACACACACACACACACACACACACACACACACACACACTCTCTTGCCCCCTTGCTTGTAGTCAGACACACACACTCTTGCCCCCTTGCTTGCAGTCACACACTCTTGCCCCCTGCTTGCAGTCACACACGCACTCTTGACCCCTTGCTTGCAGTCACACACGCACTCTTGCCCCCTTGCTTGCAGTCACACACGCACTCTTGCCCCCTTGCTTGCAGTCACACACGCACTCTTGCCCCCTTGCTTGCAGTCACACACGCACTCTTGCCCCTTGCGTGCATTCGCTCACACACGCACTCTTGCCCCTTGCGTGCATTCGCTCACACACGCACTCTTGCCCCTTGCGTGCATTCGCTCACACACGCACTCTTGCCCCTTGCGGACACACACACGCACACACTTTCCCCCTTGCGGACACACACACACACGCACACACTTGCCCCCTTGCGGACACACACACACACACACACACACACACACACACACACACACACACACACACACACTTCGACCTTGCTTGCAGTCAGAATCTGGACATTGCAACAGCACTGAAACAGACATTCAAAGATAACACATGTAGCCAGTGGCAGTCTAAGTTTCACTTTCGGTTAGTGATATTTTAAAATTCTCAGACCCTTTGCACATGAGAAATGCACATGTTGTTGAATACACCTTCCTGATTGTATATAATTATATTCCTTGTACAATGCAGCCCAGTTTTAGTGGGTGTTTTATATTTACTGTTTCAAACATTTTTCCTGAAAACAGTGCAACAAAATGCATGCGCCAATAATGACAATACTGCCCAATTCTGAATATTTCCATCACAAGTGTATTCAGACTTCTACAGTCCACCAGTATCAGTACATACGCACAATTTCTGAAGCAGTAAACGTCCTGTAAATAATTCCACATTAAAGCGATCTGTAACTAATGAAGTGGTTGCTGCTAGCCAAAAATTAGATAAGTCATGTCATCAACAAATAATGTCATAGTTGCCCTTTTTGAATAATTTACTTATCTTACACAAGAACAATAAGCTGGTAATACTGCAGAAGGGAATGGATGACAATCTTCTTCACCAGAAAGGAGTGCATCATCCACCCCATTTGCAACGCAGTACAGTTTCACAAATGCATCTATGGGAGTAGAAACCACAGCCTTCTGCATCAAAAGCAAACATGATATTAGCAAAGCAAGCAGACATAAGCAGCACTAATAATTTTTGCAGCCCTGCATCTCTCAGCTCCCTGTAAAATCTACTTAATCAGTTGTATTTATGAACTTCACAGCACAAAAAATCTTGAAAGAGGCAAAATGTCCCCCTTGCTTGTAGTCACACACACACACACTTGGCCCTTGCTTGCAGTCACATACACACACACTTGGCCCTTGCTTGCAGTCACATACACACACACTTGGCCCTTGCTTGCAGTCTCACACACACTTGGCCCTTGCTTGCAAGTCTCACACACACACTTGCCCCCTTGCTTGCAGTCTCACACACATACTTGCCCCCTTGCTTGCAGTCTCACACACACACTTGCCCCCTTGCTTGCAGTCTCACACACACACTTGCCCCCTTGCTTGCAGTCTCACACACACACTTGCCCCCTTGCTTGCAGTCTCACACACACACTTGCCCCTTGCTTGCAGTCTCACACACACACTTGCCCCTTGCTTGCAGTCTCACACACACACTTGCCCCTTGCTTGCAGTCTCACACACACACTTGCCCCTTGCTTGCAGTCTCACACACACACTTGCCCCTTGCTTGCAGTCTCACACACACACTTGCCCCTTGCTTGCAGTCTCACACACACACTTGCCCCTTGCTTGCAGTCTCACACACACACTTGCCCCCTTGCTTGCAGTCTCACACACACACTTGCCCCCTTGCTTGCAGTCTCACACACACACTTGCCCCCTTGCTTGCAGTCTCACACACACAATTGCCCCCTTGCTTGCGGTCAAACACACACACACACACAATTGCCCCCTTGCTTGCGGTCAAACACACACACACACACACAATTGCCCCCTTGCTTGCGGTGTCACACACACAATTGCCCCCTTGCTTTTAGGTCACACACACACACACACACACACACACACACACACACACACACACACACTTGCCGCTTGCTTGCATTCTCTCACACACACACACACACACACACACACACACACACACACACACACACACACACACTTGCCGCTTGCTTGCATACACACACACACACACACACACACACACACACACACACACACACACACACACACACACTTGCCCCTTGCTGTATCCTATGGACATTAGAAGGCCTCCAGCTGAAGGCACTACATATGTTACCTGTATTTTTTAGCAAGTTCCTCCTCCTATTTTATTTCTTCTCACTCAAAACCCCTACCATGATAGTGCTATCCCTGGTCACAAAAACAAAATGGTTGCAAGGCATGTACTTCACTACCAGAAAACTGAGATCAGAAACGCTTACCAGCCTTAGAGACTTTATCAGACTTTGCTTCTCAGTGGCTTGTGTGCTATACTCACTCACAAAATGTTATATTAACAGGCAGAATATCACTTTGCAGACTAAAGAAATAGTATTTTGTCTACCAAACTTTATAACAAAGTCAAAAAAATATATGCCATGCTGATTCCATTATTTCAATAGGAATTGGCAGCAACTCTCACTCAAGGCATGCTGCTTAGCAGCTTTACAATGACTAAGCTGCTGTGCTTGTACAAGCAGCAAAATTCCTCATTTCCTTTCCCATCTATCTATTTCTCTCTTATTTTCCTTATGTTTTTCATTAATTTAAAAACAAAACAACACGCAGGCTCAAAGAATATGATAGCAACCGTGGCATTAATCTTACAAGAACCTGCGCTCTATGTGTAACTGAGCATTGTGAAGTGTCTGAGGCTACTTCTAAACTATGGACACATACTGATGGACAAAATGTTGAACCTCTATATTGCCTACATCACTGTATATTTACCTGCTATAATAATCTTACATGGGAACCCAGAAATGCACTTAGCCTAGTTGCATGAAACAAGTATAGCTGCAGAAGCCACCCCTGGACTACTACAACTCTCTTGCTAACTATTCATAAGTATGTTTACAGGCTGCAGAATTACTCAATAAATAAGTTTTATGCCTAATGGCTCCACCGTCCACATTAAAATAATTTCATTACCCAGCTAACGGGGGGAAAAAAAAAAGGTATTATTCAGCTGTGGCAAAGTTTCAAGCAGGTAGCAGGTTTGATGGCACACACACTAAAAAGGAGCAAGCACAGTAGCATAACAAATAAAACGGAGCAAGCCCAGCAGCATAACCAATAAAACGGATTACTAATATTAAAAAAAAAAATAAAAAACATGACAAGACCGAAACGCGAAGCTCAACAGAAACAAACAGCCGAAAACATTACAAAACATCTGCAGCATACAATTGCGAAGCACGAGGCATCAACAAACTAAAGAAAACCAAATACAGCTACAAATACAGCAAGGTTTTTAAAAAACACACACCAGCAACCACAATCGTGAAGCACAAGGCATCAACTAAAGAAAACCAAATGTAACTACAAATACGGCATAGTTTTTAAAAAACACCAGCAAGCAACTAAAAACACTGGACAGTAATACAATTACTACAAGCAGCAATACACTTACTTCAGAAGGAAACCCGAAGGCAGCAAGCACAGAAACACAGGCCGACTCAAGAATACAAAAGACGCCAGCATTAAACATAACCGGGGAAATATAAACCCTGGATCAAAACGAAAATAAGTAGGCTAAGCTAGAAATGCAGCTGCGAAAGGGAAGCACGTGGCACCCTTACAAACAGAAAAAGATCAACTCCACTAAAGTGCAATTAAAAACTTGGGAGGACACAATATCAGGGCTAGGGAGGCATAGAAACAGGAACAAATTACATTTAGGATACACTATTAAGAAATAATAAGGCTTACCTTAGTTATGAAGTAGCAAAACGCTGGTGAAGAAGAAGTGCTTCACATGAATAGAGTCGACCAGATTTGCTAACACAGAAAAGGAGTTCCACACAGCACCTAGTCCATTTATTAGGTTAACAGTGGGCTGGGAAAGGCAGTGTTGACATCACAATGTGGGAGGATCACAGGGATTCTGTACAGCATGCAAATAAGGCAGTGCTTACGTCACTTTGGGGGAGGAAACCTCCCAGGATCTTCAGCAAGAGCTATGGCAGATGTGACATCATTATTTAAGAGATGACTAGACAGTTTTCATCTTGGTTTTAAAACTGAAAGTCAAACAGTACGGAAAAGTATGAAGCCTAAGCAGTAAAAGAGAATAGTGTTTTTTTTTTTTAAAGCTGCGGTTATGTTTTTTTGAGGCTGTATCACATAACAGGATTTTAGGGAGACATCAGGTAGAGATATTTGATTTGATATCCCGTTGTTTTCCTTTAAATGCACTTACAAGATATTCACGCTGTGAATGCAGTTATACCATAGCGAAATGATGGCTCCAAAGTATCCAGTCTTATGATGGCTTCAAAGTGTCCAATCTTTTTGGTCTGATATACAAAGTATCCACACTGAAGATGTAGTAGCTGCTAAGTGACTGTGATGAACTGTGATAACAGCTTAACCAGTCTAACAGATCAAATAAAAGCTTCTAACTTTAATGGCAGTTAAAATCCTTTTATTGTAGAAAAAGTTAAAATCTTCATGTCAAGTTAAAATCTTCATGTAGAATAAAACAGTCCCTATGTATTCCAAACGATAAGCGCTTTCAGTATCTTCTTCAGATCGTAGAGATTGGGACTGGAAGTTCCTTTTTATAGTGCTTGCTTCCTTTACTGTTGAGGCAATCATTCAATCATCACACTGTCAATCAGCTGTTTAAATGCACCAATCTTTTCTCTCAGCTGGGGGTGTTCCATTTCCTATACCTTTTGCTTTTGAGGGGTGTGACCAGTCATGAATTATTAAGCCAGACACACCTCCATGTTAGCTGATAGTTGGTCTTCTAGCTTTTAGTATAGGTTTCAGTGGAATGATATTATTCAAGCCTGGCTCAATATCAGCACGGAGGTTCACAATCCACTTACTCTCCCTGCATTCAGTAATATTTTCAAAGTCTCCTTTCCTTATTCCACTATATACATTCTCTATCATCTTATAAGTGAAAGAATGACCGACTTTTCTTTCAGCATGCGTTGCTAAAGCATTATGTGGATCTTTATTGGTAATGTCTCTTTGATGTCTCAAAATGCGATTTTAAACATCTGATTAGTTTTTCCTACATAGAATGCAGGGCATAGTTTACAGGTAGCCATGTACACCACATTGGGGGTTATACAAGTGGCTTTGACAAATCCATTATTACATATGCAATTTGATGGCATTGAATCATTGGACATTCAGGATATCACAAATCACAGCAACTTTGATTATATTTTACAAGAAGTAGAACTTGCAGCATACAAACTAAAAAGATTAACATGGCAACGTTTTCATTTGGAAGCTTGTTTACACCATCAGGTCATACCTAGAGGAATGCGGGTGAAATGCATGCCAAGCTATGGGAATCAACATCCTGAACTCCTAGCTAAATGGCAAGCAATAAATTTAGAGACCAGCTTCCGATACATGAAGCTGATCATGGATTATTTTAGACCAGAGGAAGACTATCTCGACCCTTCAAATCAAAGAAAAACAAGTAGAACTAGAGAAAATGAATTTGAAGACTTATCACACCAACAAATTAGAAACATTACAATTCAATCTCAATGTGTATGAATCAAAAATAAAAGATCAGAAAATAAAAAAAACTAAATAGAGACATTAATGATTTCAAACAAGGGTGGATCTTTGAATGGCCCAGGGAGGAAATAAGATCTACTACAAATCACTTTAACCCTAGCACCAGACATCCTGCATCCATTAGGAATGATACATCTGTGTCTAGAGACCATACTGGGACTGAGGAGCAAACCTCTGGCACATTGAATACATCTACCAATATTACAGGGACACCTGTGGCCACTACGGCAAATAGGATTGTTGAAACATCCTCAGAAACAGGAACCATTCCTAAGAAAGGGAGTACATTTCTCCCCATCACCACACAACTTCTGTTTTTTCTGAATCAAACCAGTTACAAGAACCCACAAACTCACAGTCAAGACAGAAAAAGAAAGAAAATACTGGATTAAACGGTTCTATAGTGGTGAATATTTCTCACTATGAATTGACTCAAGCAGAAACAACTGTTTTACAGAAGGGGTTAACTTTCATACCCTCTTTAAGATCCGATCTGAATTAATTTGTTATAGACATAAAGCATTTTGGACGTAATGTGATATTAAGAAATATTTATGGCACAAACACAGAAATATTTATGGCACAAACACAGAACAAGTTAGAACCTTAAGGAAATCAAGTACATTTGTACCTGTAGCCCATCCTGCTGTGGAACTATTCATGCGGCTGTGTAATAATGCAGTGGAGAAATTAAGAATGGACACTCATACTAAACATTATAGAAACATTACGTATGAAGAAAGACGAGCCCTATGCAACTTACAACAAAATGAGAATGTGGTAGTCAAACCAGCAGACAAAGGAGATACTATAGTGGTTATGGATACTAACTGGTATAAGAAGAAAATGACCACCATGTTTCAAGATGAAAAGACATACCATAGAGTTACACCAATCCAGTTAAATCGAACTATACAGAAAGTGTCTTCCTTACTTCAGGATATGTTGACTGAAGGCCAAGGAGATCTGGGCCTTTACAATTTTTTGAACATCACAAAACCCACTGTTCCAAATATTAATGGACTTCTAAGATTCATAAGAACCTTCATAACCCTCCACTATGGCCTATAGTAGCAGGACAAGGGTGGGTGACAGAAACAATGTCACTATTTGTGGAGAAAGAATTGAGAACTATTTTAAAATATTTTGATACAGTTCTGCAGGATACTGATGACTTCTTAAGAAAGATAAATCAAACCATGAATAACATTACGGATTATGACCACCTACTTGTGACCACCCTGGATGTGAATAGTTTATTCACTTCCATTCCCAATGAAGCAGGCGTAGATGCTGTAAGAAAGATCTTAAGCCACAAAAAAACTGTTAATGAAACCAGTAGGATTTGTGCTTTATTAGATTTAATACTGGAAAATAATTATTTTGTGTATGGTACATCAATCTATTGGCAAAAATGGTGGGTAGCCATGGGCACCCCTTGTGCGAACATCTACTCAAATCTTGTGCTTGTAGACTGGGAATTGGAGCATGTATTGAACTCAAGTAATCCATGGTATGAATGCATCAAATTTTATGGTCGACTTATGGATGATCTTTTTATTTTATGGGAAGGAACCATACCACAGTTTGAATCATTAGATCAATATCTAAATAGGACTACTACTTTTTTAAGCTTTACAGCAGAACACTCTCATAATCAAGTTGCATTTTTGGATGTGAATGTTATTCTTAATGAAAACATGTTGGAAACCAAATTACACTGAAAAAATACATGGAAAAATCATTACTTGTTGAAAAGCAGCATGCATCCTAAACATGTCACTAAAAATATTATGCGAAATGAAACACAAAGAATAGATAAAAGATGTAGCAAAGATGAGACAAGAGAAAAGGAAATTTTGTTTCTACAACAAAACCTAATAAAGAGAGGCTATAATGAAAAAGATGTGAATGTTCAAGAAGTTATCCCAAAGAAAAACAAGACAGAAGACAGAACCACCAGAGTGATGTTAACTTACAGCACAGACAACACATAAGTTAAATCCATAATAAGGCAGTTTTGGCCAATCATCACCCAGGATGCCAAGCTAAAAGAAATTGTAGGTGAAACACAATGCTTTGGCTACAAGAATAAGAAAAATTTAAAGAGGTTACTTTGCACAAAGGATGGGTTTAGCAAACATAAAATCTTTGGACATAAAGGCACGTTCAAGTGTGGCCACTGCACAGCATGCCCACTGATTGACTGTAATAACAAATTTGAACATCCAAGGACAAAGAAGAAATACACCTTTAATGTCAAAGCCACTTGTATAACCCCCAATGTGGTGTACATGGCTACCTGTAAACTATGCCCTGCATTCTATGTAGGAAAAACTAATCAGATGTTTAAAAATCGCATTTTGAGACATCAAAGAGACATTACCAATTAAAGATCCACATAATGCTTTAGCAACGCATGCTGAAAGAAATGTCGATCATTCTTTCACTTGTAAGATGATAGAGAATATATATAGTGGAATAAAAAAAGGCGACATTGAAAATATTACTGAATGCAGGGAGAGTAAGTGGATTGTGAACCTCCGTGCTGATATTGAGCCAGGCTTGAATAACATCATTCCACTGAAACCTATACTAAAAGCTAGAAGACCAAATATCAGCTAACATGGAGGTGTGTCTGGCTTAATAATTCATGACTGGTCACACCCCTCAAAAGCAAAAGGTATAGGAAATGGAACACCCCCAGCTGAGAGGAAAGAGGATTGGTGCATTTAAACAGCTGATTGACAGTGTGATGATTGAATGATTGCCTCAACAGTAAAGGAAGCAAGCACTATAAAAAGGAACTTCCAGTCCCAATCTCTACGATCTGAAGAAGATACCGAAAGTGCTTATTGTTTGGAATACATAGGGACTGTTTTATTCTACATGAAGATTTTAACTTGACATGAAGATTTTAACTTTTCCTACAATAAAAGGATTTTAACTGTCATTAAAGTTAGAAGCTTTTATTTGATCTGTTAGACTGGTTAAGCTGTTATCACAGTTCATCACAGTCACTTAGCAGCTACTACATCTTCAGTGTGGATACTTTGTATATCAGACCAAAACGATTGGACACTTTGAAGCCATCATAAGACTGGATCCTTTGGAGCCATCATTTCACTATGGTATAATATCTTGTAAGTGCATTTAATTAAAGACTGGAAATGTATGCAGGTTTTTTGCTATATATGTTGCACTTTTAAGTTTTATATCATTTAACCATGCTACCTATTCTCCAAGAGAACTTTACTTCATTGGCCATTGATGTACAGCGTTTCATTTTGAATACTAGATTTGGGGGTAGGGGTATGATGGAAGCTCCCTGCATTAAGTGGTAGAACCCAGTGAGCTGGGAAGGCAAGTCACTGAATGTCATTTTACTGATCTTAACTCTACCAAACAGTCTTTTATCAAATGATTCCAATGCAAAATATCAGTAAATTAAATATGGAGTAGAACTTCCACTGCAGCCCCATGTAGGGGGCTTCCCCTCCTTTACCCACCCTTTCTACTTAAATGTTATGACTTTAATGTTACACAATTTCAAAGTGGAAATACCTCTTTTATGAGGTTATGTCATCTTGGAGTTGTAATAAACAATAGAGGGAAGGGCAAAACCCACCCACTAGGATGGAGAGCAGCTTGCTGACCTGCAGAAATAATTTTCCTTGGTGCAGATATTTTGAGATTCTAAGATGTTACAAAATATGTTTTAGCCAGTGCTGTCTATTCCACTACTTCACATGATCCACATCAAAATTTGTAAACTGATACAAGTTATTTTACATTTCATTGCATAAGTGACGGAGAGGATAGCTTCTTGAGTCAACAGAGCAGAAAACTGTCTGCCTTAGCAGTATTGGGGTGGTGTCAGACACTACATAAGCTGTTATGGAAGAAAACACTGCAGGCCATTTAAACAAAATAATCTTCACAAAATACTCCGACACAGATAAAAACTTGTCCTATAATAAAAACTGTGTTTGGTGATGCTATCTTTTCCTTGCACTTCTGTCAGAGATTCTTTCAAATGCCACCCTACTAATCTTTAGCTGAGGAAATTTAAACAAATGGAGAACTAAATTAAAAAAAAGCACATTTTAAGTGTGCTTACAACTTTCAGCTGTACATTTTCAATATTTCAGTGCTCAATGTTAGTATTGTATGTGGATGCAGATGCTCCTTGACTAAATCAGTAGGTTTCTGTGGTATACTGACAAATCTGTTAGCCAGTGCCATGTAAAACACAGGCTTGTGCAAGAAGTGGCATGCATGTTCAGAGTGCTTGGGATTATTCTTCACAAGTATTCACAGCTCGGGCTCAAACTTCCCTTCTGTCTTGAATTTCAAGTAATTCTGGAAAAAATATATTTAACTGTCCATTTATTAAAGGTTATAGTTTAGAAGCCCTTACGTTGTCAAACTTGCTTAGTTCTCAGCTTTAATTGGGGTATCTATTCTGTGCACTGCAAGTGAACTGTCAACTTGAAGACCTAACCTGTCTTATAAAATACAGTGCACTTCAACTTGTGCCACTTGGGCAGCAGTTAGCAGAAGTCTTACGCTGTCTGACAGACCTTTCTTCGTTACTCGTGAATGAACATCTCTGATGAGCTGTCATGTCTTGTGACTGAGGCATTTCTGAGGAGAGTCGCAACAGTTTCCTTTCATACCTTAGGACTACTGCTTTTCACTGCTCCCTACATTTTATTGATTTTAATTAGTTAACAACATTGATGGGATTGAATAAAATAGGCCTCAGCTTCCTCAGCCCTGATGAATATAGAATGATGTCATGGTATTATAATTATGTAAAAACACAGATAAGTATATTTAGTTAGTAGGAGGAGAGTACCCAAATGGACAACATACATACTGATTACGTAACATGTGAATAATATTACACCAGTTACCGCAAGGAAATTACTAGGACCACTTCACTGAAAGCTCACGTCATTGAAAACACATTTCTTTGAAACTCATTTCGTTGAAAGTCATAAATGGCCTTTTCTCCACTGTAGTGCAACCCTGGAGTTAGTATATAAAGTAAGGGGAGGTGAGGGGGATGTAGCCCCCCCATATATTATAAACATTTTAACCTGTGCACTAAATAACTGTTTCCAAAAGAGAATATATAACCAAGATATGTGGGGGGCTCTGCCCCCACATCCCCCCCTTACTTTATATACTAACTCCAGGGTCGCACTACAGTGGGGAAAAGGCCATTTATGCCTTTCTAAGAAATGAGTTTGTCAAGTGAACTTTCAGTGAAGTGGTCCTAGTAATTTCATTTTCAATCAAGTGAGTTTTCAATCAACCATAGTAGACCCATATATATAAATATATACACACACACACACACACACACACACACACACACACACACACACACACACACACACACACACACACACACACACACACCTTTGTTTATATAGATTGTGAGGAAACTAGAACTCCAAAGAGCACTTATGCATGCAGGCTCTTCACAGACACTAAGAGGAATATTATATTTTTATTTTATTTAACATTTGTTTACCGAGAAAGTCAAACTTGGAGTTTGTTTTCGAACAAGTGAATTTTCAGTGTTTTCCAGTAGACCCATATATCTACTGGAAAACACCGAAAATCCACTTGTTCAAAAACAAACTGTGGATTTTTGGTTTTGCAAAAGTGCACTTAAGAGAAAGTGCACTTCCGCATAGAACGGTTCAATGAACCGTTAAGGAGCATGGGTGCCGAAGCACACTACAATAGGGAAAGGGAGTTGACTTGTTTCCCCACTGTAGTATGATCTTGGAGTTGGTATATTTAAGTAGGGGGTATGGGGGGGCACATCCCCCCACATGGGGGTGCAGGGGGGGTATTGGGGCACAGCCCTCCACATGGGGGGTGCAGGGGGGCTTGCCCCCCTGCAAACACAATGTTTTATAGGTTTTTTTTTATCGGTTCGTTGAACCGATGTTCACAGAAGTTTCGTGGAAGTGTGGGTTTACTGTCTAATTTCGAAGAATTGTGTTTTTGAAGTTCTACAGTAGACCTATATAAAATAATATATATATATATATATATATATATATATATATATATATATATATATATATATATATATATATAAAATAGCTATAGTAGGGGGTGTGGGGGGTCCAGGGGCGCTTGCCCCCTGCATAAACATAAAAAAAGTTTTTTTTTTAATGTTTGAAGTTCCAAAACTTCAATCATATGGTCTCAGCCATATGAATTTCAAAGTTTTGGAACTTCGATAATCTGAAATACACGTTCCTTTTATGACTAAATGGATCATCACAAAGTGAGTGAAATACAAGCAATTGTGGGTGTGTGTGCATGCTAAAGGTTGCACAGGTAAATAATTCAGTAAAAATTGCAAGAAAGACTTTGCCAAGCTGGAGCCTTTACTGTGTGATACCTTAAACCTGTTGTAGTGGAGGCCCATGGGACATATGCAAATAACCCCTTAAGGACGTAGTCTTTCAGCTACATGATTGCTGCATGGCCATGACTTTTTACTTTGTCTTTATGGGAGTTCCTGAATAACTTGATTTGGAAGTAGCTCTTTTAAGTAGTTTGTTCTTTTCCCAAAGTGTTTTAGGTGAGGAGGACAGATCTGGCCTTTGCAGTAATGGTGGCAATTCTGGCTTACTTCCCAAGGTCAAGATATTGCTAATACAATTGAGGAGACTCTAGGATGTTCATCTTTCACTGTTGTAGTCATTACATTTGGGTTATCTGTTTGCAGGTAGCCCTCAGTCGGCCTGGTTAACAAAGTCTTGGGTCCTGCATCGGTTGCTGTCCCTTCTTCCATAACGTCAGGGGTATGAGACATGCAGCCGATGCCATTACCCCAGTCTTTCTTTCCGTGCGGTGCCAAAAGCAGAAGCCGTTCGCAAGTGCCGGTCGGCAGTCTCCTGAAATTTTCGTTTTTGAGTTTCAGAACTGAAGTCTTCAACTAAAGCTAAGTACCCCTTTGGGGAAACTTTTTCTTGCTCCTTACCGATGTCAATAAAAGTTAATTGCGTTACTTGTGGAAAGCAAATACCTCAAAGATTTTCATTCATACTGTATTCCTTACCTAGGCCCTGACCACGACGTACCTTGCTGTCAGTTTTGTGCTTTATTTAATCAGCGCACTATCCGTCGTCTGTATATTTTCGACTCTTAAGTATTTTGGTTCTCTGTTTAATTATCCAGAAATGTTGTCGGTTGGCCATCCGACTACTGGGATTCCAAAAAAATGCAAAGATAAAGACAGAGACATGCTGCCAAGGTCCAAAACCACCGACAAAGTTTCTCCTAAGCCAGTCGCCAGTTCGCCGGTACTCCAATGAGGTGCTTTCGGAGCTCTTGATACCCGCTACTTATTCGCAGGCCTCTACTGAGACCCATTCGGAGTCCGGTATGCCGCGAGATGGTTCAACTATGGAACCCGTGGATGTCTCTACCTTGGAGGGGTTCTGACCCACTGTGCAGTCACCAGCTTCAGAGGGTGTATTCAGACCTACAGACTTGCATTTTAAACAGACGCCTACTTCTTCACTTAGGCCTAAATCTCAAACCATGCCTAAAAAAAGGATGCCCAGGCCACATGCTCAGGCCTCTATGCCTAAAAAACAAATGATAAGAATGGCTGAAGATTTAATAACTCTAATCAGGGGTAGCCAACCCCCCCTTTCTAAGAGGCCTAGGATTGAAGTTGTTTATGAATCTTCTGATCAGGATTCTGTTTTTTCTGATTCTCCTGATGATCGGGATTTGCCCTTATCTACTTATGAGGATTCTGATGCAGAGGACTCCATTCCCTCTGCTTCCCCTCCAGAGGATTTTTCTTTTGGGGAAACCTTGCCTACTCTAAGGGAGCATTTCCACTGGGAAAGCCAGGATTTTTCTGATTCAAAAAAGAGGCTTGGGGATTTCTTACTCCTACCTCAGCACAGGCCTTTAGCTAATCCTCCTGTACTAGACATTGTTGATGATGCTTTTTCAGAATCTAGTTTGGCCCCTTATTCCTTGCCTCCTGCTCCCAGAATACCAGACGGATACTACAGCGTCCCTGAGTCACACAAGTTCCTTTTTAAAAATCCTATTGTGGATCCAGAGACCATTTCACAGGGGCCCAAGGGCCTTAAGGCTTCTACTGCTAAAATTCCTACCCCTTTTGATAGAGACTCCAGGATGCTGGATAGATTGGGTAAGAAGGTTTATACTTCAGCAACCTTGACCATTAGGGCTTTAAACTGCCAGTTTCACATGTTAAAGTATCAGCAACATGTTTTTGGATTGCTTAAATAGAAAATGATGTTGATTCATGACTGTGTAGAAAATAAAGAATTACAGGATTTAATGCGTTCTGCTGAAGAAGTTGGAAAACATACTTTGCATTGTGGGTTTGATTCATTAGAGGCCTCTTGCAGGGCTGCTGTTACTGGGTCTGTGCTCAGAAGGCATGCTTGGCTAAAGGAGAAATCTTTGCCTGATCATGTTAAAGCTAAATTGTTGGATGCTCCCTTAACTCATTACAGCCGAGTGACATCTCCAGGCATTTCTGCAGTTACCTCCTACTGCTCCTCTAGGCGTCAAATATTGCCTGTTCATATTTGCATTAATAATTCCTAAACCATGCTACATACAAGGTATCGGAAAATTTTATCTTGAAGCATACATGATAGCAAACACAATTGTATTGATATATGACCTCTGTCAATGGGTATTTGTTAAAAATGTAAGGTGATAACTTCAATTTTTAAATGCTGAAGCCACGCCCACTAGGAGTTAAAGGTACACACTCAAAAGAGCTCTACTGGAGGGAATGAGTGCCTGTTTGGCAACAAGGTTGAGGAAGTTCTTAAAAAGATGAAAGATAAACCTAAATCTATGCAAACTGTTAAAAGATTTCTTACAAGTTCAGCCTCCTAGATTTAGTAGGCACTGGCCCTCTAAGCATTGGTCCTTTCCAGCCCCTTCCAGGTCTTCTCAAGCCAAACCCAGACACAGCAAAAGCCCCAGGTTTCAGTCCCAGGGGACACACAGGACTAAGCGGTGGGGGGCCTCCACTTCCAAATCTGGGAGTAATAAGACTCCCCCTATGGTAAACTGTCTCAATGACTTCCGTTTAAAATTTCCAAGCACTTAATCCACTGACTGCCCCTTTGGGGGGGGGAGATTGCTCTTCATGCAAATTACTGGGAACTCATTACCCAGGACAAATGGGTTTTAAATATAGTGTCCCAGGGATACAGATTTCACTTCCACACGTTGCCAACACCAAGCGAGTGGCTGGACCTACCCCCAAATCAATGGACAGAGGCCCAAAAACAAGTACTTTCTTAAGCATGGGGGCTATTCAACTGGTACCGGAAAAGGGACAAGGTTTCTACTAGAGACTTTTCCTGGTACCCAGAAAAGACAAATCATGGCATCCAATCCTGGACTTGTCTACTCTAAACACCTTTTTGGAAATTCCAAAAGTCAAGATGCTGACTCTTCACCAATTACTTCTATGCTAGGCAAAGATGCGTGTTTAGCAACACTAGATTTAAAAGAAGCATACCTGCACATCCCAATCAGGGAATCTTGCAGAAGATACCTACGCATCAAAGCAGGCTACACGCACTATCGTTCTCTGCACTGCCCTTTGGCTTATCTACTGTGCCCAGGGTATTCACAAAGTGCCTAGCTCCAGTTATTGCATTTTGCAGGCAAAGAACTATTCAAATATACCCATACCTGGACGATTGTCTAATTCAGGCAGAAAGCCAGGACATACTATTGAATCATCTGGCCTTTTTTACAAAGGGTTCTAACTTGTCTGGGGTACACCTTAAATGAAAGGAAATTGCACCTGGTACCCTGTCAACAAATTATATTCCTGGGAGCAAGCTTGAATACAACTTCCCAGATGGCTTACCTCAAGCCAGAGAAACAAATTCATTTGACAACCTACTTCAAACAAGTGGCCACAAAAACCCTGCTATCTGCAAGACAAATACTGCAAGCCTTGGGGTTCATGGTCTCCTGCATTCTTCTAATTCCATATGCAAGACTGCATATGAGGAATCTACAGTGGTATCTTAAAAGCCTTTGGTGTCAAGATTCTTGGGATCTAGAAGCAATGATTCCTATCATACCTTGCCTAAGCCTAGAATTCATGTGGTGGGCAGAGGCCTGCCACCAAAACAAGGGACTACCTTTCACACCACATCCTGCCACCCAAACCCTAACAGATGTATCAGACTATGCATGGGGGCTCACCTGGCAGGGAAGTGCATTCAGGGCAAATGGAACCCAAGTCAAATGCACCTGCATATCAATCAAACAAGTGCACCTACAAGCTCAATTTCTGCCAGGAAAATTAAATATACTGGCAGATGGACTAAGCAGAAACCTCATGGACCCACATGAGTGGAAACTGGAACCAAGGATTTTCAACATGTTGACAAGCAAATGGGGGAGTCCAGATATAGACCTGTTTGCCTCTCCCCAGAACTACCAATTGGACAAATTTTGCACAAGGACTCCTCACAAGCAAGTCTGGAAAGTGGATGCTCTGTCCTTCAGCTGGAAAAACCTATCGGTCTATGCCCCCCCCCCCCCTGCTTCTGCTCTCCAAAGTACTACTAAAAATCAAATGGGACAAACCAAGGATGATTTTGATTGCTCCAGACTGGCCATGCCAACACTGGTACCCCCTCCTGTGCGGTGTGTCATGGTTATCCCCATGGCACCTGCCTCAGACTCCTTTCCTGTTGTCTCAGCAGGAGAACCAGATTCTGCACCCTCAGCTTCTAACACTGAACCTTGCAGCCTGGCTAATTACATAATCTCTCCTCTACCATCCCTCAGTAAACCTGTGATGGATATCATTTTAGAGGCAAGGAGGCCTAGTACTACAAAATCTTATGCTGACAAAATGGAAAAGATTCTGTGCCTGGAACCAATCTCAAGGGTTGAGCACAGCAGCACCCAATTTACCTCAGATTTTACAATACTTAACTGAGATGCTTCACAAGGGGCCTGTCTTTTTCCTCCATTAAAATCCATGCCTCTGCCATTTCAACTCATTATCACATAGAATCTCCCCTCTTCTCTCATCCACTGCTCAGCAGTTCCTCAGAGGGGCCAAAAATTTGAGACCACCCAGGAGAGCTCCAACCCCAGCCTGGGACCTTAACTTTGTTTTGGAGAAACTCACTCTACCTCCTTTCAAGCCAGCTTCTACTGCAGACTTAAAATTACTTTCTTGGAAAACAGCCTTCCTTTTAGCAATCACTTCAGCTAGAAGGGTATCTGAATTACAGGCCCTTATGGCAGTGGAGCCTTTCATCATCTTTCATATGGACGGGGTGTCCCTCAGAACCAATCCATCTTTCATGTCCAAAGTGGTATCCAGTGTGGCTCTTAATCAGTGTATTCATTTTCTAACCTTTGTTTCCAATCCACAGAACAAAGGGGAACATATACTGCATTCCTTAGATGTGCACAGACAACTTGGATTCTACTTGGACAGGACTAAACCTCAAAGGAAATCTGAACAACTGCTGGTGGCATTTGCTGCAGGGACAGAGGGGAAGGCTATTTCAAAGCAAACCATTTCTAAATGGATAGGCCATTGCATTCATTTCGGCTATAAGCACCATGGAAAACCTATCTCCAGGGGATCAGACCTCACTCCACCAGGGCTGCATCAACCTCTACAGCCTTTCTCAGAGGCATCCCTACCAGGGACATCCTAGAAGCTGCTACCTGGAGTTCTGTGCATACTTTCACCAAGCATCATCATTTGCCAATTTTCTCTAAATCCAGAGCTGGCTTTGCCACTGCAGTCTTGCAGGGCCTTATAGCTGGTCCTAATGCTATCTAAATTCCTCCTCCCAACCATAGCTTTGGGAATCTACCAAAATGTAATGACTGCAACAGTGAAACACTAAGAACATAGTACAGTTGTGTACACTTGCCATAAACGTAGATGTTCAAGTGTATTCACTGTTGCAGTCCTGGTTACCCTCACTCCAGCCCCCTTACTTCTTTTGGCTGTACCTCTACTTTCCCTTACTATGCTTAAAAGCCTTTTTGATGTATTTACTTTTTTGTTGGAGGTGTATCATTGTATTCTTATATTTAATTGCTCCCCATTAGGGGGGCACCTGACATCTGGGGCAAGAAAAACTGATGTAATGGCATCGGCTGCATGTTTTATATCCCTGACTATCTGACATCATGGAAGAAGGGACAGCAACTGATGCAGGACCCAAGACTTTGTTAATTAGGCTGACTGAGGGCTACCTGCAAGCAGATAACCCAAATGTAATGACTGCAACAGTGAATACACTTGAACATCTACATTTATGGTAAGTGCACACAGCTGTACTATCTCTTTCCTGGTGCCCGATGCCCTGTCACTTTCAAACTGTAAAGTTCGTAAGGGGACTGTTTGCCAGAGATGTTTTTGCACTTTTAGTCTTCTAGTGGTAATTGGGAACAGGGTATCCTGGATTAGTTCAAGATCACTGAGACATTGAGCAAGATCTTAATTTGGGTCATTTATGTTATAAATTGGGGACTAGTTAGTTGAAAGTAGGTATATGTGGAGGAGGGCTTGCTTTGAGTCATAAGCATTTCTGAAGGAGATTAGTTGTGGGGCTTTTCTTTCTTTTCAGGGAGCCCAGAGAGGGAGAGATCAGGGTAGAGATCACCTGGGTTATTTGACAGGCTGTGTATGTCCTATACATCTTTGATTGTTTGTTGTATGATCCAGAGTGGGACTGTTTTACATTATTTTATTTAGCTTGGTTGGTTGGGAAGCTATTCGCTCTAGATTTAAGTATAGGGGTATTCTGTTGAGGTTATTGGCCAACATTTATATACAAGTCAGCAATGAGTACAGTATTCATATTTTCCCAAGCAGCAACAAAAATATTAACCAGAAGTTGCTGCAGGAGGGACGAGACTGAAGAAGGGGGTGGGCTATACACAATGGGTATGGCCTAATAACAGTAGTTTGGCTAAAGTCCTTTTAGAATTGTCATTGTTTGTGGCGGGCATAGAGGGTTCTAGTATGTCTAGGGATATGCTGCTGTTTATTAGGAGGGCCATACCACACCTTGTCTCTGGCCTGGTCTGTTGTCAAAGTCATGAGTATAGTTTGACTGCATATACCATGAGGGACGGATTTCATCTTTGAGCCACATTTCAGTGATTTCCAATTTATGTGGTTTCTCAGTACAAAGCCACTGCTTGACAGAAGGCTATTTATTAATGAGGCTGTTTGCATCAAGGCAGACAATTTTAAGCCTTTTTTTTATAGAGTAAATGTGCATGTAGTTGTTTTCTGGAGGGAGGGTTATTCAGGGTCTTTGTAATTGGGGATGAGTTGGATGATGTGATTTATGGTCTTGAGGGTCAGGATTTAGTTGTATGTCATCAGCTTGTAGAACTTTAATTGCGGAATAGTAGAGCTTCCACAGATTTTTTTATTTATTTGGAAAATCATTGCCTTTTATTGTAGTATGAGTTGCTTTCTGATGAGGAATGTTAAGTTTGGATGAATGTTTGAAAAAGAGGAAATGGGGTGTTCACTGAGGATATGGTTTGTATTTTTTTCCGTTGGGAGTGTGTGAGTTAAGCAGAGGAGGAGGAGAATTAGTGAAGTAAGAACAGATGGGGAGGAAAGGCATGATTTCAAAAAAATCATACAGTTCTTGTAAACTAAGAGAGAAGATTGTTTGTGCATTGAGAAGCTTAGATGGAAGTATGTAGCTATGTGGGTAGGCCATATTTAAAGCTAGTGTGAGACGGTTATTTGGATGGAGTATGAGGAGGTGAAGTCAGGGTGGGCTGTAGTTGTAGGTGTGTGCAGAGGAGGATTCTGGAATGTGAGGGTAAGTATAAATGAAATGCAATTGGGGTGGATGGGAATGAAGCTAGGGAAGAGAGGGACTTCACTAACCCTATTTAGGATGCGAGTTTTGTGCAGCTGCAGCATAACTTTTGTTTCAAGCTCTGATATAATGGACTGCATAAAATATAGTTGGTTATTCATCAGCTTCTGAATGAAGAAAACCCCACAAAAGCTGAACTGCCCCAGAAAGAGTGTAATAGGAGGAGGAGGAGGAGCCCACCACAGAAGAAGTAGGAAGAGCACTAAGGAAAATGAAGTTGGAAAATAGTAGCAGGGTCAGATGAGGTCACAGCAGATGTGATAAAGATCGTTGGTGTGGTAGGGAAGAAATGGCTCCTCGGGATACTCTTACCAGTATGGAGAGAAAGGCAGATTCAACATGACTGGAGAATAGGCATTCTAGTGTTTGTGTTCAAGGACAAAGGGCACATTCACAAGTATGGGTAGTATAAGTGTAGCACATTCACAAGTATGGGTAGTATAAGTGTAGCACATTCACAAGTATGGGTAGTAATAAGTGTAGCACATTCACAAGTATGGGTAGTATAAGTGTAGCACATTCACAAGTATGGGTAGTATAAGTGTAGCACATTCACAAGTATGGGTAGTATAAGTGTAGCACATTCACAAGTATGGGTAGTATAAGTGTAGCAAACTCATACACTGCATGAGAGTGTTGGAGAGCATGCACACGCAGAGTAGAATAAACTAATATGGAAGACAAGCAGTTTGAGTTTAGATTAGGATGCAGCACAATTGACCTGACATTTGCAGTAAGACAGATACTTGAGAAAAAGCTGGAAATGAGGAAGGAGTCCAACTGAGCATTCCTAGACTTAGAGATAGCATTTAAAGAGGTCCCCATAAAGCTTATTTGGGTAGACCTGTGGTGGTTCAAAGTCCCAGAAACATAGATAAGTCCTAGAAACATTGATAGAATTATTGCATGCTATGTAAAAGAGCCAAATGACTTGATTTATGAACAGTGCTCAATCTCACAGAGGCATTCTCAGTGAGAGTGAGTGTGCATCAGGGTTCAGCCCTAAGCCCACTGGTGTTCATACTGGTAACGGATTACATTAGCAAACAGGTTGGAGGGGAGAAATGAACAAAGCTGCTGTATGCAGATGATGTGGCATTACAGGCAGACACTGAGCAAGAACTTCAGCAAAGGATAGGGGAATGGAATGCAAAATTGTAGGCACATGGGATGAAACGGAGTATACATAAGACAGTTGTAATGGCAGCAAAAAGGGAAATCAGAAGAAGCCAAGAGTTGCAATAGAAGGTAAAATAGTGGAAAAGGTTAACAGCTTCAAGTACCTGGGAGGGGTGGTTGAGGAGAAGGGAATTCTGAATGAGGAGATCAAAGCTAGAGTCAGGGGGACTGCAGCCAGTTGGCAGTGTTTGGCATTGGTAGTACATGATAGAAGAATGCCAATTTGTTAAAGTAAGGTGTACAAAGCAGTGGTGCAATCAGTACTATTGTATGATACAAAAAACTGGGCAGTAAAGGCAGAGCAGTTGAGGAAGCTGGATGTGATGCAGATGAAGTGCCTGAGATTTGTGGCAGAGGATGTACATTGTGGAACAGACTAAGAAATGAGGACATAAGAATAAAAGTATTAATAGTCCCATTTATAGAAAATGTCAAAGCAAACAGATTATAGTGGTTCAAGCACATGTGCTGAAAAGCAGAAGACAATCTAGTGACAAAGATTTGGGGCAGACAAGAGGAAAATAAGACGGTATGAGGGCTTCCAGCAAAGAGTTAGTTGGATTGTGTGGAAGAAGACTTGTGATAATCAGGCATGAGTATTGAAGAACGTAGGAGAGTGACACTGAATAGAGAGAGAGTGACAGTTGACATACCACGGCCTCATGTAGAAATTGAGGACAAGGAGGTGGATACCACGATCTTATGTAGAAAATGAAGACAAGGAGCTGGTCATTGATGATGATGATGATGATTTAGACATCAGTAATAATGCATGCTGGGATATGTGCTGAACAGACATCGCTGCAAACACATTTCTGTGAGGTACAAATCCAGTGATCAAGTGCTTTACATTTTACAAGGTGTGTAGTAACAGCTATTCAGCACAGAATCCATGTGTTGTTGAACTTGTGAAATGCATTTTTGGGGAATCATTTTAAATTAATGCACACCTAAAATAAGTCTCCTTATTTTAGGCACTCGTATGTTTGCCAAGTAAATTTTTTAGTCCAGCAGTCTCTCTCTCACACTGTCATCGCAAACACCATCCTATGCCTTGTCATTGCTGAAATGTGCTTCTCTGGATGTTGTTGATTTAATAGCTATAAATGATGGCTTGCAGTTGCATCTCTTTGCTAGCTGTCCTTTGGTGGCAAGAGTGAAATACCTTGCATCCTGCTTTTTACCCAAGTAAGTATTCTGCAATTCTTTCTTTTTGTATTTTGGAACTGCAGTAGTTTGCATTGCCCTGCCTTAAGCACATCAGCTTTGCATGTGGACGTTCTTCTTCTTTTATTGCCACTTTCACCTTCCTGTACTTTCTCCTCCCTATTCATACTAGAAAATCAGACCAATTTCTTTTTTAAGCTGTGATTCTATTTGTGCATTATCTTCTCATCTCCCTTCATAAATTCTGTTTTTAGTTTTTGATCCTGCAAAATGAAATAATATTAAGCTTCTTCACTTATCTGACTGATTTGTTCCCCCACTGGCTGTTCTTAACCATATAGCTAATTATGGCCTAGTCAGGCCTGGGTGAGCTGTTTTCTACTGACCAGATTTTTTTTGCCTTCCCTAGCATTCTCTTTTAATTTCCATAGCCAGCATGAAGTGATCTCCGTGCAAACAATATGTGGAGTGAGTGTCAGATGATGCATGTTGCCATTACTCTTTTTATAGCACTGTTGGAGCTTTCTGTCTCCATTGAGGACTCTAGTTCTTCTATTCAATCCCATGTTGTCCTGCAGGATAAGAGTGCTGTAAACAAATTGCTTCTCCTTCCATCTCTCTTTGCTGACTCCTCAGGACCCAACTTTGCTAGCTGAGTCCAATACTTATTAGTCAATTGGAGACCTATTCTACTGTGCTAGAGTGTCATCTCTCATAAGTTTGGATTTACCAGAGTTATACATGTTGTTTTTAATTGCATAACTTCCTGCTACATAGCATATTTGTTTGAATTGTTTTGATTTTAAATGCAATGTACTTGCAGACATCCCTTATTGTCATTGTTTTCGTGTCTTGTACAACACTGAAGGCATTATAAGAGATCTGGGGACACAGGTTGACAGCTTCCTCTCCTTCAACCACCACATTACCACTGTGGTCAGAAAGTCCTATGTGGCACATCTCATTACCAAGGGTTTTGCATCCAGGAAGAAAGAGGTCATCATTTCTCAATGCTCTTCCCTCATTAGACCAGTCATAGGGTATAATGCCCCATTTGGTATGTACCTCATTAGACACCTGCAACAGTTGGAGAGGCCACAGAAGTACCTCACAAAGAGGATCCTAGGCCATCAACACATGTCCTACATGGACAGACTGAAAACCCCAGCTATTCTATGTCTCGCATCGTCTGCTGTGCATGATCTACAAAGCCATGTCTGACCCAGCTCTGTTAGAAATGCTACATCTAAAGAAATCCCAATCCCTCCGCACCACACGTTGCAGAGACCTTAACCTCATTACCACAGTCAACAGAGCATGCTGGAGGGGGACAGATTCATAACCCAGAGACTGCCCATGCTCTGGAATATACTTCCCATACATGTCAAGCAGAGCACCTCACTAGCCCTCTTCAAGAGAAATCTTTGAGTGGATAGGGAATAGAAAGTTCACCCCGGGGATCACTCCAGTGGCTCTACTTGATAAAGGCACTTGGAACTAACATTGGACGGCATGATGTCAGGGCACTTCTATGGACTAGGCTTGTAAAGGCTCCAGAGCCATTAGCCTAGTACACACCTATGAACCTGTATCTGTCCCCCTCCCCCCAAAAGGGGTAAATCCTGCAGTTTTTTCTTTTTCCTTGAGAGTTAAGATGTTACTGGGATTTAAGAGCAGGGTATTTTAGGGCAGTGGGTTCAGTTAGCATCACAAATGCTGACCTTTCATCCTCACCCTTTAATGAAATTGCAGACACCCTGTAGGTACTGAGACTGGCTCATAGCAGCAACAGCATAATTGGCTGTCCAGCCACTGAAAGTTACCAAGTTGGGACGGTGGAAGTGGAGTGAGGGTCTGCATCCTTCCCTTGGTGCTCATGGGGATACTTTCTACACACAATATTTACCCTGCTAATGCAGATATCAGGTTTGGGCATGTTACTTTGGTACAATGAAAACCACAGAATTTTAATATCAAATGTATACATAATTGCTTTGTAAGGAATGAGTAGCCCAAACATAGAGAGAGTTTGCAGAGCGTGCTATTAAGTAGCTCATGCAACTTGAAGGAAGCATTTTTCCTTTAAGTTGTGAGATGGATTTTGATGTACAGTTAATAGGAATATTACAGAACTGTGATCCCTCAAAAATTGGCTTGGAAAAAGTTCAGGAAAGTATTTAGAAAATGTTGTAAATTTTAAAATGACTGGATATGTCATTGCTGCAGTGAATCTGTTACCATAGCATGTGTAAGAATGTACTGCAAATGTTTATAACAACAAAAAGTAACTTTTTCTCACCAGAAAATTACTTGACCTGTTTAATCATTCAAATGGAATATATTCAACACTTTTTTTTGCTATTGTAATTGTCCTTTTTGAAACCCTTTGATCTACACTACAGTTTTGCCTTTGACAAACCAGGGCAGTATGTCTTACGCAAATTTGATCATAATTAGGAAAGTGAGTAGAGCTGATTTTACTTTATCACCATAAATGTTGTTGTTAAGTCAGCATAAATCACTGTAAGTAACTTACTGCGAGTTCTGTCTGTTTACTTATACTTGACTCTTTAAATGATAGTGATATGAACCATTTCCTTGTTATTGATGCATTATACTGTACAACAGTTTTTCTGTTACAGTAGCTTGTGGTGTATTATGTTATGTGATGAATTATATCACCTTTTGTATCATATTTGTTGCTTTAGCTACTGGTTTCATTACCTTATCTGTTATCGCCTTTATTCTCACTAGTTGTTTGTTTATTATATATATATATTGACATCCTGTGGATCCCATGTAAAAGGGCCTTGCAAACATGGCTCATTTACTCCTCCCGGTTAGTAATTACCAAAAAAAAAAAAAAAAAAAAGATGAGTGGATAAATAGATTTATATCAGGTGTTAGACTTAATTTGGTGCACAGTCTTAATTTAAGACAAAGCTAAACATCATTGTTTAAATTAATGCCAAACTTAAACTATTTGGTGTATGCTGATGTCCACCAAAGGAGTACTGCCCACATTCTTATAAAGAAAGCAGCAGGTAAACCAAGTGCTGTGTCACTTTGAACTGGGTTAAACCGTTAACTAAGCCAGTGTTTACCATTATGTAGCTGTTATTTGTCATAGTTCAGAAAAAAGCCTAGAAATTCCAGGAGAACAGTATGTTTTATTCCTATGGTGCAAGTAGCACATTTATTTGTTCGTTCATTCATTCATTCACTACTATATTAGAGCGAAAGTTACAACAGTTTTGGAACATGCAGTAGAATTTTGCACAGAATGGTTACATTTTGAAACAAACACTTGGCAGCCACAGTGGTTGAACTGCAGAAATGTTCAAAGTTAAATACATTTGAACCAGTTCTGGACAGAAAGGTATGTTTTTGTATTGGGGAAGTTGTCACAACCTACCTTAGTGCAATGAATAAAACCGCTCTGATAATATGTGTACTGTGATAGATCAGAGAGTATGTGAATGGTTACAAATCTGGCTCCTTGAGGAGGAAGGAAAAATAAATGTTTGCATAAAGAAGCTAAGGTATTTGCAGTCTCTTTTTCTGTGAGAAGTAAACTATTTGCACTTGTTTACCTGTTGCTTCCTTTATAAGAATGTGGGCAGTACTCCTTTGGTGGACATTTTGCATGGAGTATATCATTGTGTGGTTTTGGGGTCAGACTGTCGGGTGGTTTATGAGATAAGTCACCGCTATCTCCATAGCTTGCCAGTTGTGGTGTGTGTGTGTGCATGTGTGTGTATATATATATATATATATATATATATATATATATATATATATATATATATATATATATATATATGTATATATATATATATATATATGTATATATATATATATATATATATATATATATATATATATATATGTATATATGTATGTGTATGTGTGTGCATGTATGTATATGTGTATATATATATATATATATATATATATATATATATATATATATATATATGTATATATATATATATATGTATATATATATATATATATATATATATATGTATATATTTGCATGTATGTATATGTATATATGTGTATGTATATGTATATATGTGCATGTATGTATATGTATATATGTGCATGTATATATATATATATATATATATGTATATATATATATATATATATATCTATATATATATATATATATCTATATATATATCTATATATATATATATATATATATATATATATATATATATATATATATATATATGTGTGTGTGTATATATATAATATCTATATATATATCTATATATATATAGGTCTACTTCATTTCACTGAAAGCTTATTTCACAAACTCAGTTGCCTGCGCACAATTCACTGAAAAACTCATTTTACTGAAAACTAATTTGAAACTCATTTTGTTTAAAGTTATATATGGCCTTTTCCCCACTGGAGTGCAATCCTGGAGTTAGTATATAAGGTAAGGGGGTGTGGGGGGCATAGTCCCCCACATTGGGGGGTGTGAGGGGTATAGTTTGGGTTATATATTGTCTTCTGAAAAGAGTTAGGCATTGGACTTGTAAGTATCCATATCTATGGTTTTAAACATTTAAAATAGGCTACAACCCAACACCCCCATTACTTTATAGTCTAACTCTACGAGCACACTACACTGGGGAAAAGGCCATATATAACTTTCAACGAAATGAGTTTGTCAAATGAGTTTTCAGTGAATTGTGTGCAGGCAACTGAGTTTCAGTGAAATAAAGTCTTCACAGTTTGTCTGTCTGGTTGGGTGCGTAGATGCTGTTGATTTCTATATTATAACTTCCTGTAGATGTGCAGATGTCTGTCACTTAGAGGACAGATATGCTGAAACATGACATTGCCTTTCCCGATAGTAATATTTCCTGCTCCAGAGAATGATCCACACTTTCACATATTAAAAAAGCATGACTCCTAGGTTTTAGGCATGGGTGGGTATGGAAGATTTATAGAAGTTATTAATTTAGTGTGTGATGGTAACACTGTTAGCCTCCCTGCTACCACTTCAACTTGACAGACCTTCTATAGCATCATGTCTAATGCACTTTGTAAGGTGGTTTTTGTCTTGTTTCCATGGTATTCTGGCTTGCAGATGAAATGAGAAGTTGGATGTCATAGTTCAGAGCCTGAGCTACACTATAAGCATGTCCAGTACTTGATTAGAAAGTAAGCAACAGAATTGTTTAAGCAGGAGGTATACTATGCTCTGATCTGATTCATTGCAGCTTTGCCATCTATCTATATCCATGACATAGAAACAGACTTGATCATTTGGAAAACTGTCTAGTTGAAAGATGACTTGAGGTTTGCCAAGGTGGCTGATGACCAAATGAAGGATGGATGTTTCCATTAAAATGCTGATGTTAACATGCAGGTTTTAGTTAGGGTTACCAATTCCTTTTTGTCTAGAATGATTTCTGATTTAGAAGAATTTTTAATGCGTGTTTAGTATTACAGGAAATGCTGACAAAAGAGGTTATCCAGAACAATTTGTGATGAATATTATGGACGAAGTGAAGAGAAAAAGATCAGAAGGGACATACTGCACCCTCTTGGGCACCAGGTTGCAGGTTAGACAGATTTGTTCTTTGAATGAAGAGAAGGGTTTTGAGAGAGCTTTGGTGTTGCCATTTAGTATTGATTTTTATGACATTCTTAGTATTATCGATAAGCAGTGGAATGTGTTTATCCTTGAGTCACAGATATTTATTTACCCTCTTAGGAAAACGCCCACAGTTGTATACAAGAAAGAGGTTTCCCTGAAAGGAATTATTCAGAGAACAACCACATCAATGGGGAATGGTGTAGGTTTAAATGTGGGAGGTTCCCTTAGTGTAAATATATGATTGACAAAGAACAGATAAATGTCAAGAATTTTGGGGTCATGAAAGCCATGAGAAAATATTTTTTGCTGTTCTAAAGGAATAGTTTATATGGCCCTCTGTCAGTCCTTCAACAAATTCTATGTGGGAAAGACAAGAAGAGCTATCAAACAGAGAATTTATCAACACATCTATGATATAAATAACAAAAACAATAAGCATATCAATGACCATCTGACCCATTCATTTAAATTTTGTGTCATTGACCATGTATAGTTGGGGCAACGGGGGGGGGGTCCCCTTTGGCTTTTTAGAGTTTAAAGAAATGAAATGGCAGGTTAGAATGAATGCCGGTGTATTTCCTGGCTTGAATGACAAAATTTATTTATGCCCTTTGTTAAAGCTCAAGTCTGTATACTATATTTAATTTACACAGAATTCATATTTGTGCACATTTTTATTTCCTTTTATTTTTATTTTTTAATACTGAAAAACAGTTCTTTAGGATATATACGACATGGGGGTGTTAGTTGAACATTATCATCCAATGAAATGGCAGGAGTGTGTATTTAAATTTGTGGATTTGTGTTTTACTTCATTCTGATGAAGTCTGTCTTACCGACACAAAAGTGCTCTGTAAAGTTTTATACTTTTCATCCAGACCTCTCAACCAATTGGGGACAAATTTCAACAGAATCAGGGACAAGTCAAGAAAAAATCAAGGACAATCAGGGACACTTTTAAAATATTAGTGCTATTAACTTGAAACATTGACAGAATCAGAGCATATGAATTAATAACACATTATCTGAAGTAAAAGAAGTTTATAACTCTTAATTATTGTTATTCATTAAGTGTAATTCACCACCTTTCCTCCAAATGTCACTAGTTTTAGGAGGGATTAAGAGGGACAGAGTTAAAATTTGAGTCAAAATCGGGGATGTCCCTGAAAATCAGAGACAGTTGAGAGGTATGTTTTCATCCTAGGCTGACCGATACTGGATCCCCTTAGAATGACACCAGAAACTAAGCTAATTTTTGAAGTCAATCATTTTCTGTTTGTACTGAGGCATCATCCTAGGTGAAGGTAAAATGCTGCTTAAGGCTATGGACACATAGTCCAAGAACTCAGTCATGTCTCTCTTCATATAGTCCAGAGAGGTACATCTCAAGTCATTCACACCGACATGGACTATGATGGAGTCATAATAGTATCTGTTGTTGAGAAACTTGAGTACATGTGTGATATGGCGTATCCTAACACCAGACAGACAGCTGACTGTGACCTTTTCCTTATCCAGCCTGGTGAGAGAGACCTCTGTATGTCTCACGATGAAATCACCTATGACTAATATGTTTGGTTTTGTGGTTTGCCTTAAGGGCTTGACAGGTGAGACAGTGGTACATGAGCTCTTATGTGTATATTGTGTTCTGCAGAGGAAGTATTGTGTGTAGCATGGTTGTGTTTGAGAGATCTCTGGTGTTTAGGTACGTTTCTAGTGAGGACGTCCGCATATGTAGGTATGTGTGATGTTGGTTTGGATGGAACAGGTGGTGAGGTGTGCATGCTGACAGCTCACTTGTCATATGTACTAACTGGTGCATGAGAGAGCATGAATTCAAGGTTCTTAATATAGTTGCATCTCTCACATGTTGAGTTTGTGTGGACTAGGATTAGGGGGTTGTTGTTGAACATGAGGCAGTTGCTACACTGCCTCAGGATGCCCATGTCAACTAAGCTGGCTGGGGAAACTGTGGGAAATTGTCCATTGGTGTTAGGTAAATTTTATATGGTCAGGAAAAGAGGTCGCCCTTAGAAATAGCTAGTGGGTGAGAGGTGAGTTGGTACCTCCTGAGGCTAGGATTAGTGTTCAACCTGATAGTAGAACAGGACCACAAAAGGAGGACCGCAAGCTAAGTGTTTATATTTTCTGTGGATTTTTCATTGGCTCCATATCCGAACTAGTTAAATGGTTATAATCAAGTAGAATATTTCATAATGTCTAGATTAACATCAGTCTTTGTCAGAAATTCAACAGAAGGACGGACTGATAAGGGGAAAAGCTGTGTCCAGAAAGAAAATGTTTTCAAGGAGTATGTAGTGAAAGCCCTAATGGTGAAAATGTTGAGCAGCATTAGTTATGCCAGTTTTGGCTGTACTATTAATGGAGCTGTGATGGGCGAATCAGTAGGGGTAAAATAGGTCTTGCTGCATCCAGTCATACGCCATTGCACGCTAACTATTTTTAATAATAAAAGGAAGTGAGCATACATATACATATTGGACAGTAAGAGTTATGCTTTCAGTAAAGTTGTGCTGGTGGTTATCTATTGTTTTTGCTTTTATTCTTGTTCAGCTTGTAGGTTGTAACAGCTGAGACGATGGAGTTTAGTGGTATTGAATGATAAGAAGAGCACTAAAATTAAAATAAAGAGCACGACTTGAAAATAAACTTTCTAGTTGGTGATGATAAGGAACAAGTGGAAAAGAATTGCAATGGTCCGTAAAAAAGGTATATAGAATTAAACAGTAGTTTCAAAAAAGTTGTGATGTCCTTCAAGGATGCATCTGCAGTCCTAACATATGGGTTGTCCTGCCTCAGGCAGCCCTTCGGTCGGCCGGATTCCAAAGTCTGGGTCTGGCCTCGGCTGATGTCGCACTTCACCCGACATCATAGCTGCTGTTTATAGGGTATAAAGGCATCAGCCAACGCCATTTTCCTCGGTCTTTCTTGTCGCATGGTGCCCGAAGCAGAAGCTGTTCGCAAGTGCCGGTCGGTCAGATCCAGAGATTTCTACTACCGAAGACTTCTAAAAAGCTAAGTACCCCGTTGGGGACTATTTCTTGCCTCAGCCGATGTCAGACAAAGTAAATAATTGTTTAACTTGTGAGAAACAAATACCTCATAAGGATTTCCACTCTTACTGCCTTCCTTGCTTAGGCCCAGACCACGATGTATCAGCTTGTCTAGCCTGTGCTTTCTTCAACAGACGGACACTTAGACGTCGGTCGGAGTTTGCAGAGGAGTTTTTTGGTCCCGCTTTTGCATACAAAATGCCGTCGGAGACTCCGACTACTCATTTAGCTAAAAAGCGCAAGGAAAAGGACCGACACTCACGGCCCGTGGTTTCGGCTGAAACCACGGTTAGGCCAACCGCGAGTGTCTCGGTTTCGGCTGAAACCGATCCCCCGGTTCTTCCTTCGGCCGAAAGCATGCCTCCGATAACCGAGGCCTCACAGAGCATGGCTGAATCTGCTACTGAATTTACTGCTACAGAAGCAGGCACCCAGGAATTGTCAGACACTATTCCTTTAGACATATCTACCCCTGCACGTGGGGCTGCTAGACCCCCTGCTTCTATGTCTATCAAGGCTTTTGCCAGGGCTAAAGCAGCTAAATCTTCTAAGGCCTTACCTGCTAAAACTCCTTCACATAGGCCTACCTCTAGTTCCCAAATGCTCAGCCTGGCTGAGGATCTCATTTCTTTGATCAGGGGATCCCAACCTCACCCAGACAGGGCCTCACAGCCCCCTCCAGACAAGAGGCCTAGGACTGAACCCCAAGAACCTGTCTCTACAGATTACTCCTCGGATGACTCAGACATTTCAGACCCTCACGAAGGCCCATATTCTCCTTATGAGGATTCTGATGCAGAAGACTCCATTCCTTCTGCTTCTCCTCCTGAAGAATTTTCCTTTGGGGAAACTTTGCATGCTATGAGGGAACATTTTCAATGGCAGGGCCAGGATTTTTCAGATTCAAGGAAAAGGCTTAGGACCTTTTTACACTTACCACAGCATAGGCCTTTAGCCATTCCGCCAGTACTAACAGTTGTTGATGATGCATATAATGATGCCTGTACTGCTCCTGATTCTCTTCCTCCGGCCCCTGCCAAACCAGACAGATATTACAGGGTCCCGGACACACATTACCATTTGTATAAGGCTCTTGTTGCAGACCCTGAAACCATTTCACAGGGCCCTAAAGGTGGCAGCTGCCTCTGCTAAAACCCTCTTCCCTCTGAAAGGGAATCTAGAGCATTAGAGAGATGGGGTAAAAAGGTTTATACTTCTGCTACTCTTTCAGCCAGGGCCTTGAACTGTCAATTTCACATGATTCAGTACCAGGAATTTTTGTTAGACCAGATAAACAAAAAACTGTCTTCTCCTGAACCTTTAGATCGCAAGTCCCTTCAGGATTTGGTACATAACTCTCAGCAGGTCAGTAACCATTCCTTAAAATGTGGCTATGATGCACTGGAGGCTTCCTTTAGATCAGCTATGACTGGAACAGTGATTCGAAGGCATGCCTGGTTAAAAGAACAATCCTTACCAGACCATGTTAAGTCAAAACTCCTAGATGCTCCCATGGAGAAACAAAGTTTGTTTGGCTCCCCTGCACAGGAGGTTCTAAAGAAGGTGAAAGAAAAAGCAAAATCTGTCCAAGCAGTCAAGGATTTCTTACAGGTCCAACCTCCGAGGTTTAGCCGAAATTGGCCTTCAAAGAATTGGTCCTTTCCAGACAACTCCAGAGCGCAGAGAGGCAGAAATAGACACCCCAGAGGCAGAGGTCAATCTAGGGGTGCCTACAGGGGGCGTCAGCGGCAACCTACCAACCAGAGAAATACCGCCACAGATTCAACTACAACCACTTCCACATGGCAGACACAATGACTTGGCTCTAGTTCCGCCTACCAAGGAACAACTGGAAGCACCCTTGGGTGGAAAGCTAGCCTTATTCTCCGACAACTGGCATTACATTACAGGAGACAAATGGACTTTACAAACAATAGACAAGGGCTACAGGTTTCACTTTCACACTCTACCAAAAAAGAGAGGAATGCCAAACCTACCACCAAGCCAAAAAACAGATGCTCTAAGACAAGTCAACAACTTACTAAGGATGAGAGCTATAGAAGAGGTACCACCTATGGAACAAGGCCAAGGATTTTACTCCAGGCTTTTCCTTGTACCAAGAAAAGAAAATCAATGGAGACCTATTCTAGACTTGTCCGCACTGAACACATACCTCATTGTTCCAAAATTCAAAATGCTGACCCTCCAGCAGCTTCTTCCCATGCTGGGCAAGGAGTCTTGGCTGGTGACTCTAGATTTCAAGGAGGCATACCTGCACGTCCCTATACGACCAGATTGCAGAAGACACCTTAGATTTCTTGCAGGATCAGAGCATTATCAATTCTCAGCATTGCCTTTTGGCTTATCTACTGCACCCAGAGTATTCACGAAATGCCTGGCATCAGTAATTGCTCATTGCAGGCTTCAGGGAATTCAAATTTACCCATACCTGGACGACTGCTTAATACAAGCGGACAACAAGGCAAAACTAACAAAAATGTCATACAGCTGTTGCAAGCCTTGGGATACACAGTCAACATGCAAAAGTCAAGACTAGTACCATCCCAAAGGATAACATTCTTGGGTGCAGAACTGGATACATCAAGTCAGATGGCTTTTCTCACAGAAGAAAAACAAAAGCAACTACCAGCCTACTTCATGACATTAACAACACAAACTCGGCTTACTGCAAGGAAAATCCTGCAAGCCCTGGGCTACATGGCATCATGCATAATACTGGTTCCACATGCCAGGCTGCATATGAGAAAGCTACAATGGTACCTAAGGAATGTATGGTCTCAACACAAGCACAGTCTAGAAGCCCAGATTCCAATAATTCCATGCCTGAAGCAAGAATTCCTGTGGTGGGCTCAGGCCTGTCAGTGGAACAGAGGCTTGCCTTTCCACAAACCTCATCCAAGCCAGACCATCACCACGGACGCCTCAGACCTAGGATGGGGGGCACACATGGTTGACAAGTGTATTCAAGGCCTATGGACCCAAGACCAGCTGAATCTACACATAAATCTAAAGGAGATGCTGGCAGTGAAACATGCGATCCAGGCATTCAGACCACTCTTTCAACAGGGTCATCTACTGATAAGGACCGACAATACCACAGTCATGTGGTACATCAACAAACAGGGAGGTACACATTCATATCCTCTATGCCGGATGGCAATGGACCTGGGGAATGTGGCCCTGAATCTCAACATTCAACTTCAGGCCAGATTTGTACCAGGAAAAGAAAATTCTCTAGCAGACACCTTAAGCAGAACTACCACGGATGCTCACGAATGGATGTTGCATCCAGATATCTTCAAAGCCATAACAAAGAAATGGGGACTACCAGAGATAGACCTGTTCACCTCCCCACACAACCACCAATTGAAGAAATTCTGCACAAGAGCATACCACCCACTTGCTTGGAGGGTGGACTCCCTTTCCTTCAGCTGGAAAAACCTGACAGCATATGCATTTCCACCTCTTCCTTTGATGTACAAAGTACTACTGAAGATCAGAGAGGATCAGCCAAGGGTAATCCTGATAGCTCCAGACTGGCTGAGGCAACATTGGTAACCGCTACTGAGAAGCATGTCTCGGACACACACATGGCCTCTACCTCTATGTCCCTTACTTCTAACACAGGACAACTACAAGATCCTACATCCAAACTTGAAAACACTGCAGCTAGCTGCTTGGAATATTGCATAAAACGAAATAACCCAGGTTTATCCCAGAGGGTTAAGGACATTATCCTGGAGGCACGCAGACCTTCCACAAGGAAGACTTATTCAGCCAAGTGGAAAAGATACCTCATTTGGAGTGCAGCAAAGGGAGAAAATGTCTCATTGGTAAATATAGCACACATCCTGGAATATTTAGCAGAACTGTTCCACAATGGCCTGTCTTACTCCTCCATTAAGATGCATGCATCAGCAATTTCAGCAGAATACAATATGGATCCTCCTGTCTTCTCTCATCCTCTACTCAGGCAGTTCTTGAGAGGAATTAAAAATGTAAAACCTCCAAGGAAACCACCTTTACCTACATGGGATCTCAACTTTGTGCTGGAAAAGTTAACACTTCCTCCTTTTGAACCAGCAGCAACAGCAGAATTACAGTTCTTGTCTTGGAAAACTGCTTTCCTGCTAGCAATCACTTCAGCAAGAAGGGTATCTGAGTTACAGGCATTAATGGCAGTACAACCCTTCCTTATCTTCCATCAGGACAGAGTCTCTGAGAACTAACCCTACCTTTATGCCAAAAGTGGTCTCCAGAGTATCATTGAACCAAGCAATTCATTTACCTACATTCTTCCCCAACCCACAGAACAGAGCGGAAAGACTACTACATACCTTGGATGTGCACAGACAATTACGCTACTATCTGGACAGAACTAAGACCAGCAGAAAAACTGACCAGCTTCTGGTAGCATATGCAACAGGAATGCAAGGAAAAGCAATTTCAAAACAGACAATCTCAAAATGGATAGGAAATTGCATTTGATTTTGCTACTCTTTTCATGGAAAGACAAGTCCTGAAAATATCAGACCTCATTCCACAAGGGCTACAGCCACCACTACAGCTTTCCTATGAGGAGTGGCTACCAAAGACATTTTAGAAGCTGCAACTTGGAGCTCCGTGCATACATTTGCCAAGCATTATAATCTCCCCTTATATTCTAGATCCCGAGCAGGTTTTGCAACTGCTGTTTTGCAAGGGATCTTAACTACACCATCTTTATCTTAGTGCCTCCTCCCCCAGTTTGGCTATGGTATTCTACCCATATGTTAGGACTGCAGATGCATCCTTGAAGGACATAGTACAGTTTTGTACCTACCATAAATGTAGATGTCCGATAGGTATGCATCTGCAGTCAGGATTACCCACCCTCCTTCCCCTCTGTGGTATTCCTAGGGTATTTACCCCTCTTTTAGCTAGCTGGGGGAATCTATTATGGTGTATTTGTTTGTAAATATGTATATATATATGTATGTATATATATATATATATATATATATATATATATATATATATATATATATATATATATATATATATATATTCTTGTATTGTTTGCTCTCTACTGTTTGGAATTATTTGCATTTATCCAAATTTAGCCTTCCTAGAGGGCACCTGGCATCTGAGAAAAGAAACACTGAGGAAAATGGCGTTGGCTGATGCCTTTATACCCTATAAACAGCAGCTATGACATCGGGTGAAGTGCGACATCAGCCGGGGCCAGACCCAGACTTTGGAATCCGGCCGACCGAAGGGCTGCCTGAGGCAGGACAACCCATATGTTAGGACTGCAGATGCATACCTATCGGACATCTACATTTATGGTAGGTACAAAACTGTACTTTTTCAGGAAAACCACATCAGACAACCTTTGACACTTTTGCCCAAACAACTTTTGGTGAGCTCTGGGGAGTTGTTTTTTTTTTTTTTTTTTTTTTAATGTATATATGGGGCAAGTTCCCTGCACCCCCATTATATAAACCTAGTCTGCGGTAGCACAGTAGTGGACGAAAGAGAAAATCTCCACTGTTGCCAAAAAAATAATAGGCTCCCTTTAAAATATGCGGTAGAAAAGCAATGAAGGATATCAGCATTTTACTCTACCACAGGTATCGCTATTATATCCTAATAAGGATATCACCATTTTATTCTACCATAGATATCGCTATGATATCCTAATATGCTTTGTGTGTGTGTGTATATATATATATATATATATATATATATATATATATATATATATATATATACAGTGAAGAAAAATTATCTACTTGGTTCTTTTAGACTTAGTAAAGCTATAAGTAAATGCAGAAGTTGTATATATTCTTAGCAGTGGAACTAAATCTGTTTTTTGAAGAAAGGCTCATGTTAATGCTACGTAACAGTGACAGGCGTAACACTGTCATTAGCACTGATTCCCTTACCGTGGTAATAATTATATATAGATGCCATCTTGGAAAGTAACAAAAATACAGACCTAGGCAGCTGCAGGCACGCTGTCCCTAGATCTAGAGAAACTACAGAGAGATAGCAATCACTAAGCAGCTTTCTGACGCATGCACGCATATATATATATATATATATATATATATATATATATATATGTGTGTGTGTATGTATGTATTATATGTGTATATGTGTATATATATATATATATATATATATATATGTATATATATATATATATATATATATATATATATATATATATATATATATATGTATGTATGTATGTATGTATGTGTGTATGTATGTGTGTATGTATGTATGGCTGTATTTGTGGTTGAGTGATCACAGACTCAGCATCCACAATATTGATGTACAAATGTTGAAATGCAAAAGATAAACCTGTTCTACATATCCTCCAAGAATTACCCCAGAGTGGGATAAACCAACAAGTGTTTCTGCATGTGTGAAAACGCCCACTGCACCCCCCCCCACCCCCTGCTAATTTATATATACTTGCTATGAGACTGCACAAATCCTCGGGGAAAGGGAATATCTCCTACCTGGAATTGTCCATCATTTTCCTATGTCTGTCATTTGTTTTTGTTGTCTAAATGGCATCAGTCAAACAGAAGTCGATGTTATACATGTTTGGTGCATTATAATGCACCCATAAATAGATATCAGTGTAGAAGAAATATGTAATAGTTTTTTTTTTTCAGCTGCTGTAGTATCCACTGGAACACTGAGTGTACACGCACGGGCCTATATTAGAACATTGAAGTTTCACAACTTAGACTGTTCTAATATCGACCCCTATTCAGTGAATGCTGAAAATAGCAAAGTTGCAGAACACCGAATTTCTTCCTAGGGAAGGAATTCGTTTGGCCGTTACTGTGCCTTTGCTATGTTCAGCACTGTGGTGAAAAGTTACGGGTCGGGATCAAGTAAGTGTGCGTTTGTGTGGACGTGAGGGTTAGGGTGCGGGGTAGGTGAGTTAGGGTTAGGGCGTGGGTCAGGTAAGTGTGCGATTGTGTGGGTGTGAGGGTTAGGGCAGAGTAGATGGGTTAGGGTGAGGTGAGTGTGCGATAGTGACGGACCTTAAGGTTAGGGTTTGGGTTAAGGTAAGTGGATAGCTAGTGGTGTGTGTACAGTTTAGTGCAGGGTTAGATGTAGGATTTTAGGTGTGTGTGTGTGTGTGGATTGCTGTTTGTTTGGTGTGTTTGTGTTGTATGTATGTGTGTTGGAAAAGCACATTTTTTCCTTTGGAAAAAATTTGCTGTTCTGCATGTTCGATGTTGTCAACGTTTGCTGAATAGGGGTTGATATTAGAACATTCAACGTTTTAAAATGTCATTGTTCTAATATAGACTCCACATGCACCTCCTGTTATATATATCAAGTTCTGTTATACAAGGCTGTGGAGGTTTATGGCTGGATGAGGGCGGGATGATTGCTAGCTCCTCCTGGAAGCTCAATTTGAAAATGTTGCCAAGAGAATTGGACTGTTGCAGCATATGTGAGGGGAGTGCTAATACATTGCAAATAATCACATGATGGGGCAAAACTCAATTGCTTCCACAACAAACTGGATAGCATATTGTTGAGCAAAAAAAAAACAAATTGGTAAATGCACATATATTCATATGTTGTGCTGTTTAGCCAGATTAACATCAGTTGACATCAGAAACTGAACAGAAGGACATATTAATGAGGAAAAAAACAGTATTTGAGTAAAAAATTATTTTTCGAACTAGATAGTAAAAGCACCAATACATTTTCTAGTTTTAGGTTGTGACACTTCAGAGATAGAATGTCCAGAATGGGCTATACAATTCTTATCTTGCAATTCCATATATTAATCTTGTAGATGAGTCTATCTGGGACACAGTAAGTATTCACACATGTATGTGAGATCCTGGTTAAAAAAGTAACATTTTCTGACTCATCTGCTCTAGAGATTGTCATTGTGATCTCCATGATAAAAGAAAAGATGCCATCAGAGATAAAATAATGTTAAAAGCAAAATCTGTACATTTCCTGTAGGAAGTTTCTAGGGTTTTATTATGGAAAATGCATGACTAAGTTTAACAACTTGCCATCTACCTTAATGATAACTCTGAAATGAAAGCTTGGTATAGAATCAATTTCATTGTGATTAGATAATGAAGCAGAAAATATCATTAAGTTAAATGCTTTTGAAAAGTTTGCAGCAGTATTATAATTTACAGGCCTGTTTCTCATAGCAACTTTAATCTATTTTTTATCTGAAATAATGGGGACATGAGTTGTGATGTAATGTGTTGGGAATGCAGAGGACATCACTCTTAACTAACAATTGACTATTAATACTGATTCATTTTTAGTAGGCAGGTTCTCAAGAATTTTAAGAATACAAGAAGAGCCATAAGAGGGTGAAGTAGACCTTTCTTCAGGATAATAATTCAAAAAATGGGGGTGACATGAGCAATATAATAATGCAATAACTAAGCACACCCAGTTTCAACATTGCTGTGAGAGTATCATGATTGAGAAAGTGCTATTTTGTGCATTTGATTGTTAATCACTAGTCCACTGTGAATGATTACCTTTCTAAACTGATGGTCACTTACAAGGTTGCCTAAACTATGCATGAGATGCATATGACCACACAACCAGAAATCTTCCTCAGACTGTGCAGTGCTCTATGTGGGGGGGGGGGGAAAGAAACAGCTTGATGGCTTAATAGTGTTGGCAGTTTCCTTAACTCTTTGATTGGACTTTAGAAAGATGTCTTTTATGCATTCATGAATACTTTGTATATGGAGTAAACATTACTGGACAAAGGCCTATTTACCGAGGAGACCTAGAGAGAAAGCACCAAGGAAAACCATCAGTAAAGCAAATTTTTTTGTGATAAAGAAGTACTTCTTATTTGATAGTGATAGCAATTATATTAGAGAAAAAACTACATAAATATAGACATATTTAAAGATATATGAAACGAATCAACAGTGATGAATATTCTAGGCAGTGATCCAAAATATTTATGAAAAATTTAAATAGACAGTTTTAACAAACTTTAAGACTTGTTAGGAGATGGCTACGCATAATACTACGCCGACATATAAAATGATTAATTTACATAACTGGATGGAGGAAATGCTCTTATTACATATTAAATAACTTTAAATAGTTTATTTTATTCAACAGGTTAAGTAAACCTGTTGTAAGAGTAATGGAATGGGTTATTCAAATCACTGTCTATCCTGCCCTACTTTCTTGTAGATACACATTAATAAGATAAAGCTTTTCATTTCACAGAAACCTGAATGAACTCAAATGTAATGGACATCATTCTGAAAAGGTTATTTGTACTTTCACAAGCCAGGATTAAGTCATCTTGAAGATGCTTGTAATAAACAGACCAAAGATTTGTGTTTTAGCCTTTGAGTATAGTTTTGTCTGTACCAAATATGCGTGGCAAAGATCATCTAAGTTTAATATTGTTGAAACAGTTGTCTTCCTAATTGTTTCATAAGAATAATTACTTGCTATTGTTAAAATCTATTATTTCTGTTATTTATATAATATGCAGAGCTTACCCACCCAGCACTGTGAACAATGATTCACATCACAACCCCATGTACAAATGGGTGGATTGATGCTGTACGTACGTGTGTGTGTGTGTGTGTGTGTGTGTGTGTGTGTGTGTGTGTGTGTGTGTGTGTGTGTGTGTGTGTGTACATATATTATAAAACTGCATTATTTTTTTCTACTTGGCTACTGTTTGATTTCAGCTGTTTCAAATGGGTGCACTTTCCTGCAACATGCTGTGTGGTAAGTTATTCTTCATGGAGTTTGAGCAGAGATTTTTCAAACTCAGAATTCTGTCTGTAGTGCATTTGCACTATGTGGGCAGGGGATATGGCAGCTGCCTGTGTTGGTGTCTTCTTTTATCCCACCCCTGAACACCTGTACTTCTTAACATCACAGGGTAAAATCTCAGCTTATGCATGAACATCCACAGCTGATTCCTGAAACTGTGCTTGATTTAAAATCATTTCTAAGTTAACAATTAAAAGTTATAAGTTAGCATTTGCTTCAGGAAGCTTACAAATTACCAATAACAATACTTCCAGCTTTTTAAACTGCTGCAAAGCTACAGAATTTCTGACATTGAACATTGATTTAATCTGTACCATCCTCTGCTCAAACATTGTTTGAGATGCAATAGATTTTTAAAGTTTACTTGTAGACATGGGATGCTGTACATGTGCAATGCCTTCTGCACAACAACAAAATCAGAAGATAACCACGATCCCTTGCTGTTATACAGTGAGAAGGAAACGCGTGTCTGTTTATATTTTCCTGCCTGTTTGCATGGTTGCACTTTATATGGCACAAACACGGATAGAAAATCAACATCTCTCTATAGGAAGAGGGAAACCTGCTGACAGATGTCACCATAATTATGGTTACTCTGGAAACCAGATTCTGTGAACTGACACGGTCAGAAAGGCAGTCTCCCTTAGGCTTTTGCTCCGAGACTGGATTATACCAGATTTAATCAAACGGCTGCACAAATAAGCAAATTACCAGAAACAAAATGTATCTTTCTTTCCTTTTTCTGCCTCTACCAACTCTGGCTTACCCCTTTTCTGCTCTGTGTTCACTGTTTTAAACTACAACCTGAGCACTACAGGTGAGCAGTTTCAGAATCTTTCCTTCATACCTTTCTCATTATGTAAAATCTGGCATTACTTATTGTTTTCTAAGCTTTTTCCATGCTTTCTGTACTCCTAGCTTTTCATCTATAATCCATCAGTCACTATTTGCCTATCTATGCTTGGTTAAATTATCTAGTGGCCTTTATCCAGCTGGAAGTTTCTCACCTTACCCATCTTTCATTTGGCCACAACTACAGTTAACATGGAGAGGCCATCATCACTTTTAAGGATGCAGTCACTTGAGGTTTCAAATCTTGCAAAAAGGCAAATACTTCACCTAGATGAGTGTGCAGTCCTTGCATCCATTCATCTGTCCACCACCACTCTGTCTTTGTACATGCGCTCCTTTCTTTGGGAGTGAAAGGAATGTGCAGGTTACCAGTATTTTATGCTGCAAATCAATAGTTTGTTGCATACAGTGGGAGACTGGCACTCAAAAGTACTGCAGTGCATGCAGCGTACAATGGCCATATAGCCATCCATGTAAGAGCATCCTCCACTTGTGGAAAGTCTCCAAGATGCCTTCATTTCTTACTTGGTTTGGGTGATAAGATTGGAAGACTCATGTCCCATGTCCATTTTCCTACGTTACAATGTAATGTATACATGATGTTTTACAAAAATAATTTTTTCACAGTTAAACATTAATGATTTATTAACATATACTTTGTTTTCTTGTCTGTTTTACAAACTGTGTTCCCATTGTGTAGTATCTCAATGTATTAGTGTGTGAAGGGCACAGAAGCAGATTTCTGGTTTTACATGCTTATTTTAAAATATGTATAAAATCCAATACTATTGCAACAAATAGAGATTTTCTCTAAAAGGTACAAATTTGGTCACCAGTTGATAAAAATCAGAGCATTGCTTGCATAAACAAAACTGTTATAAAGCAGCTCCTTAATAGTGGATGCTGATATCACAAATCAGTGATACAAATATCATTTGAGTTAGCCATATTTTTATACTTGTAATGTGGATGAGGAGAACTAAACTTCCCTAAAACAAATCCAAAAACAAATGAAACAGAGTCCAAACTGGCCGTAATCTTTTATTATAACACATAAGCTCTTTCAAGTTAAAAACCCTTTATCAGACAAACTTCACATAACCATGATAGTCTTTAAATATTAAAACATTTCTAAAAGCAACCAATTACTTTCTGTACTTGACCCACCTTTTCTTTAAGGCTGGTTTTAAAGGTACGGAACTATTTAACCCAGGTGGGTTGTCAGCAGCCAACTGTATGAAAAACTAATTGTAAGATAAAAACAAGAATATTGCATCATTTGTCACCTGTTAGACAGAAGGATAAACATAATGCATTGTACTAGCATGTTTCTAGCTTTCCAGATCATACTTTTGTTTGTATGGTTCTGCATGTTGCACAGATGAAAAAAAGGGGGGACGGGACATTGTCAAAGATAGATAGATCATACAGTTTGCTGCTGACAACCCACCTGGATTAAATAGTTCTGTACCTTTATACATATGGGTTCCTTTCAGAAGCTCAAAATAGTGAAATATCGAATTTCAGTATTTCGAGCCCAGAAAGTCAAATCCTGAGAACAGCGAAAGTTCAGAAGTGTGAAATTCAAAACCTCGAATACCGGAGGTTTTGAATTTCACGCTTCTGAAGCTTCACTGTGGTTATGTATTCAGGTAAGTGTGTGTGTGTTAAGGGTTTTGGGTAGGGGCTATGATGTGCGTCTGTGTTTTGTTGCTGTGATGTGTGTGTGTGTGTGCAAGGATAATGTAGCTTGTGTGGTGGTGTTTTATGTGTGTTTGTATGTAGTGCGACCTTGGAGTGAGAATATTTAAGTAGGGGTGTGTGGGGGCGGCACAGGAGGTTATATGTGTGTGTGGGGAGAATGGTGTGTGTGTGTATGTGTGTGTGTGTGTGCAGTAGTACCATGAAATTCAATATCTTCGGTGTGCAAGATTTTGAATTTTGTGGTTTTGTGGATTCGGCTTTCCAATCCTGAATGTTATAATACAGAGACAATGACTAACACTGAAAAGACTGAAACTGCAAAATACCAAAATGAGCCAGTGTTTGTTTTTACATTCTTCCAATGCACCCCCACATTCCCTGCAAATTAAATATACAAACTCCGAGATAGCACTACAGCTAAAAAAAATGCATGCACATGATTGCACACTGTCACTTATACATTACCAATACTGCCTAGAGCGTGTCACATCCATCCTCCATGTTAAATAAGTATGTATTAGAAATGTCTTATGGCCAGTTTTCCTCTTGTGGTTGTTTTGGTGTTGTGAAATATGGTAATTTGAAATTTCAGTCTTTTCAGTTTTATCATTTCTGTATTATAACATTCGGGATTGTGGCTTTTCAATGCAGTGAAGTAGATCCCTTTAGATAGATATATACAACATATATATAGAGAGATGTCAGTCTCCTGTTTTTGTGACCTGGGTCATAGGATTATAGGAGGTTCCTAGGCTAATGGCCCTGGGATCCTTACAAGCTTAGCCAAGAGTTTATCCCCAAAAAAGAAATCTGTCAGCACCTGTCAACCCTGTTAATGAGGGACAAAGGTGGAACCTGCAGGAAAATGTGTGGTTTCCTATCCACTTATCAAGCTTGTGCTTGAAAGAGGTCAGCGAGGTACTCTGACATGTATGGACAATCTGTTCCAGAGATGGAGCAGCATCTGAGAGACAAACCTGTCTCTCGCAGATTAGATTTAGGCCTATTGAACAGGTAATGTGCTAGGAGTTAGACTTATGGATATGGTGCATCTCTAGTAGGGCAACGTCCAATATCGCCTTGTAGACGAGACACAAATCACCTCTGAGCAGTCTGTACGATACCGAGTAGAGTGATAGTAAGTTTGAGCCTGTCCACATAGGACAGGTGTTGGAGGCCATGGATTCTCTTTGCGAGGTATTTCTGTGGCCTTTCCACTTAGTGCAGGTGTTTGGAGATGTACATACCAAATGGGGCATTATACTCCATTATGGGCCTAATGAGGGACGAGTACAGAGAGGTAATAACTTTCTTTTTTCTGGATGCAATCCCTTTACTTATCAGATGAACCAAGTAAAAGGCTTTTCTGACCACTGCAGCCACATGATGGTCAAATGTGAGATTGTTGTCAACCCGAGTATCCAGGTCACTCACCACAGGTTGTGTGCTTAGGGGGTTGCCGTTGATGTGGTAATCAGTAGGGGCCATGTTTTTGCTGAATGGTACGATAATGCATTTTTTTGCATTTGACGTGAGGCCATGACTATGGCACCAGTCATTTGTTGCTGTGAGACCCTCTTGCAGTATGTTAACATCATTTGGGGAGTCAGGGACAGCAGCACCCAACTTAGTCATCCACAAACTTGGTCAGCCACAGGCCCTTTGTCTTTGCCTGGACCTCTGAGAAGTAGATACCAAACAGTAGGGGTCCTAGGACAGATCCCTGGGGAACACCGCTAGTAACAGTTATGCTGTTGGAGGTGGTGGGACCTGTTTTGACCTTGTGGGTCTTATTGGTGAGCCATTTGGCCACCCACCTGTAGAGATAGAGAATTACGCCAAGTTGTGTTAGCTTTTTGATGATGCCTGAATGGGGGATTGTGTCAAAGGCCTTTGGCAAGTCAAGATAAGCTGTATGTACTGACTTTCTCTCATCTAGGGCCTTGGTGACAGTCTCGAAGTCAAATAGGTTCAATAGGCAAGATCTTCCCTGATGAATCTGAATTGGGTGGGGTCAAGTGATTGGAGATTGCCTGTGCTCTTGTTTAAGAGATCCATAATAATACGCTCCATGGCTTTACAGATCAGACTTTTCTATCTAATGCGGGCGATAGTTTCCCAGGTCAGTAACGGCACTACCTTTGTGCAAGAGGATGACCATAGCAGTTCTCCACTCTGCTGGAATGAAGCCTGTAATTAGGTTGTGATCGAATAGGGTGCTCAATGGCAAAGCTAGTTCTTGCTGGAGATGGTGCAGAATATAGCCTGGGATATTATCAGGTTCCATGGAGGCTGTGTTCTTTGCCTTAGATAGGGCCTTTAACACCTGATCTATGGAGATGTGAGGTGCAGGACAAGTATCGGGGATGTCTAATGGAATTTTTGGGGGAATGGGCGGGGTGAATAATGGGCCTTTGGGGGGGATAGGGGGGTGAAGTTTACACTGAACCTATTAGCTAACAGGGTGGCTAAGTCAACAGAATTAGTGTAAGTGGTAGTCAAAGTCAAATATTGTCTTTCAGAACTACAAAGCAGTGTAGGTGAATGAAATTGCAATGCTTCATTCTCAATGCAGGAAAAAGTTGCACATATAGACGGAGAAAAATTAATAAAACATCACAGCAGAAATTTAATAACTTGCAGTTCGTATGTAAAGTAGGAAAGCAGTGACCCACACCCATCCCAGAATGGGAGACCAGGAACAATATGAAGGTAATTGAAACAATAGCAGCATATCTATGATTAGACTAGACTGAATTATTGCACAGTTTGTATATTGCACTTTACAGTCCTTCAGTGTTGGTAGGTGAGCCACCTTAGTATTGCACTTAGTTATTTCACATCCATAAAATAAGCCCCTTGACAGGCTAGTTATGTAACAGAGGTGAGTTGAGTGTTTCGGCAGACTCGTGGTTCATTTTTCCGAAGTGTTCAGTCTAATGGCAAGCGGAAAGAAACTGTTTTTTAGTCTGGTGGTCTTAACAATGCAGTCTTCTGTATCTCCTGCCTGAGGAGAGGTGAGTGTACAGACCATTGGCAGGATGCATTGGATTGCTGGAATTCTTTTTGGCCCTGTCGGTGCACCAGCATTTGTGTAGATCTTCCAGAGGTGTAGAGGAGGTGCCAATGATTCTTTCTGCCAACCTTACAACACTCTTGAGAGCCTTCTGATCCTGATAGTTACAGCTTCCTGCTGCTGTTGGTCAGGGCACTTTCAATGGTGCCCCTATAAAAGGTCTGAAGTATGGAACTTGATAATTTTGCCTTCCTAAGTTTCTTTAGAAAGTGCAAGCATTGCTGTGCTTTTTTGACTGTGCTGGATACATGGACTGACCAGGATAAGCTCTCTGTGATATGAACACTCAATAACTTTGTACTCTTGACCCTTTCTACTGTCATCCCTTTCATCTCTAGAGGGTTGTGTGGTACTTGAGATCTTCTGAAATCAACATTCAACTCCTTTGTTTTGCTGACATTCAGTGCTAGATTGTTGTTGTCACACCAGACCAGTGGTTGATCAATCTTGTTCCTGTAGGCCTCCTCCTCTCCGTCTTTGACCGGGCCTATAACAGTGGTATCATCCTTGAAGTTGATAATCATATTCGTCTCATGTCTGGCCATTCAGTCATGTGTCAGCAGAGTGAAAAGGAGAGGGCTTAAAATACACCCCTGTGGTACACCTGTGTTCAGGATGATACTTCCGGAGCCGTTTCCCACACACACTTTTTGAGGCCTTTCATTAAGGAAGCTCAGAATCCAATTGCATAAATGAGTCTATACCCAGTTGAAGTAGCTTCAATATCAGATTCTGAGGGGATGACTGTGCTGAAGACAGAACTGAAATCGCTGAATAGCAGTCTTGCATAGCAGTTTTTGCCTTCTAAGAGGTTCATTGTTTCATGGAGAGCTAGTGAGATGGCATCCCCTGTACTGCAGTTTGTCCTGTATGTGAATTGCAATGTGTCCAGTGTCACAGGTAAGAGTGAGGCTATATGATCTTTGACCAGCCTCTCCAGACACTTCATTACCATCGAGGTTAAAGCAACTGGTCGGTAGTCATTCAGAGTTGTTGGCTGTGGTTTCTTGGGTAGAGGAATGATAGTCATCTCCTTGAAGCATTTGGAACACTGGCTAGATGGCGTGAGATATTGAACATGTCAGTGAGTACTAAATCTAGTTCCATTTCACATTCCTTTAGTACCCTGCCCATGATGTTATCATGGCCAGCTGTTTTCCTTGGGTTGACACGATTTAGGGTTCTGGTGACATCAATTGTATTGACGCTCAGCACCGCTACATCCTTGTCTTCAGGGATTCTGCATGCTATTTTGTGGTCAGCATCAAACCTACTGAAGAATTTGTTAGTTCAGAAACCCAATGCTATCATCAGTTGGAGCTGATGTAGTCAATGGTTTGAATTCATTTCCATAGTTGCCTGGTATCCTTCCGGTCCCTGAAGTGACTTTGGAGTTTTCTGCCATAGGATCGTTTTGCCTCTTTGATACCTTTTGTTCAGTTTGGCTCTGGCCATACTTAAAGCTTCTATATCTTGGGATTTGAAAGGTGCATTCCTTACTTTCAAGAGCTCATACACCTCTCTATGTTGGCCAAGGTTTTTGATTTGCTCATATGGTGATGAGTTTGGTGTTTTACATCGTCCACACACTTAGAAATGTAAGCTGTGACCGACTCAGTGTATGTGTCCAAGTCAGTATGGTTGTTTCACAGCAGCCTCTCTAAACACTGAACAGTCTGTATATTCAAATCAGTCTTGTGCAGCTGAGATTGCTCCCTCAAGCCAGATCCTGACTTGTTTTCTAGTCATTGTACTGGTTTTGAGTATGGATTTATAAGTTGGAACCAGTATGATGGCTAGGTGGTCAGAGCTCCCTAGATGTGGGCAAGGTTTTGCCTTTATATGCACTTTTGATGTCAGTGTAGACTTTATCCAGTATATCTACAACCCCTGGTGACTAAGTTTACATGTTAGTAGGGTAATACAGTCTTTAGGTTGGCCTGATTGAAGTCCCCTGCAATTACTATTGCAAGCTCTGGATTTCTGTTTTGCAGGTCACTTACAGACTTATATAAGGTGGACAGTGTCACTGATATTTGCATAGGTGGGATGTAGACTGCTGTGATGCATATTCCATTGAACTCTTTTGGCTGGTAGAAGGGCCTGCATTTTAGAAACACAATTTTAATGTTTTCTGAGCAGAAGGTGGTGGTCACTACACTGTTGATGATCTAGTTGTTCTTAACATATATGCTCAGTCCCCCTCCTCTGGACTTGCCACATAATGACTGAATTCTGTCTGCTCTGAGTAAAGTCATGCCCTCTACATTTACTGTGCTATCACTGATATTTTGGTTTAACCACATTTCAGTAAACACAAATAAATTGCTGTTTCTCACCTTGTTTTGTGATGAGAGTTCCAGTCTTAAGTGATCCATCTTATTTTCAAGTGAGCGTACGTTGGCTAGTAGTATGGAGGGCAGTGCAGGCCTCTGAGGGTTTACCTTCAATCTGACTGAAATTCCTGCTCTGGTGACTCTTTTCCTCAATCTGGTACATCTTTTCCTTTTTTTGTGACTACCAGTTGCATGAACATGTGATCTACTTGAAGTTTGCATTCATTTCCAAGTTCCAGCAAAATCCTTAGTTGTAGTAGTTCCTGTAGTATGTTTGAGCTTACAGGCCTCACTGTAAGAAGATGATCAAACCCACAGCTAAAAAGAATGCAGATCCAATTTTTAATAGATTCTCAGCACTGTAACTTAACCATGTTTCCTTCCTCTTTAACTGCTTTTCTTGAAGTTTCTGGTGAAATAGACAAGCAGCATTTTCCTGATGAGAGATGAAGCAGCTGCTGACACTTAATAGTACCACAAAAAAAAAAAAAAAAAAAAGGGTAACTCCCAAGACTAATGCGGAACAAACCTGGGCTTTGCTGTGGAGGTTCTTGCGGAACAAACCTGGGCTTTGCTGTGGAGGTTCTTGACATAACTGAAGAAGGCTCTGTGGTTTCCCTTTGTTTTGGAGGCTAGTTTCAAATCCTAACTGGCTTTGAGGTTTTCACTAGTGATCTAATTTGCTTGTTGAGGCTGAGGAGGGAGTTTTTCCAATTTGGAATTTGTTCCTTTTTACCCATGGACAACAATTTCTTCCTTTTTGTTATAAAGACTGTTGATAGAGGATGTGCAACAAACAAGTTTGTGTTTCCTTGAGGAGTAGGTTTTTTGTCCTGTTGGGTATGGCTGAGTCCATGCAGTTGTACAGATGCTTGTATACTGCATTGGCATACTGATCAGCATAGTTGTTTGCATCCTCTGAGGGGGGCAGTGGTGTGAAGCTACTGATACCCTGTTGTAGTCAGCTTTGGTGACATTTTTTAGCTTGGTTACAGATGGGGGGGGGGGGGTTGGGTGGGATGGAAACTTCGAATGAGACAGACTAATGATCTGATCTCACCAGGGAAGAACATAGTATGGGAGTGGTGCAGTGGCTACCCATGTTGGTGAGAACCATTTCTAGAATGTTATCTCCCCTTATGGAGAATGAGACGAGCTGGTCTAGGGCATTAGAATTGACCAAGTCAAGGAATTGTTGGGCGAGTGCATTAGTGCAGTGGTAGTTCACCCAGTCTATGGTGGGGTAGTTGAAGTCACCAAGGATCTGGATGTTATGGGGAACCTTGATGGAGTCGAGTAGGTCCAGGTAGGATGAGTGGGTGGTCCTGAGTCATGGAGAGAGGTCTATAGCTGGCTGTAACTTGGATGGGTATCTTGCCAACTGTCAGATGCACCTGGAGTAATTCCAGTGTGTCATGCTGGCAAACCAGTCTGCCGGCTGAAAAGTGTATATTCAATGCTAACCAGATTAAATGATTAAATTAAAAAGCCAGTAGTGTTAATCTTAGTACTCCACAGGAGAATTGCATTGGGAGGTCAGATCATAGGCCAGTGTATATAGGGATGACCAGTCCTAAGAAAGCTTGGTAAGAATGAAAAATGAAATTCCCATGGTTGGATTATGAGAAGTTAGAAGTGAAGCAGCACATTCAGAAATATAAGAATGTCATAGATATGATAATTTGGTGTAGAAACCACTATGAATATGAAACGTAATACAAATCAATCAGTCTGTGTACCTACGATCTTATTGTACCTATGATCTTATTGTTAATAATTGTGTGTACAGTGCTGTGTAACTGTGGGGTGGGGGGGAATGGGGGGCAAAAATGTTTTTTTTCCCTTAATATGATTTTTGGTAACTGTTAAGCTTTCTTGTCACATGACTTCTGATAACAGTACTAGCTGGCACTTATTTCATTATTTCTTGGACAGGTTAGGCATTTTCTGTCAAGAAACTGTTGTCAGGGTCCAATAACAAAGTTAAATGACAGAAAAGCACAACACTGGAAACACATTTCATTAAAACATAAGCACAAAACCTACAGAACATAGCATATTGACATTAAACTGATAAACAAGAAAATGTTTTAATTTTAATAATTGTAACAGGACTGGGCAGGATACGTATAAAGGAATACCTGAGCAATTTATAATAGAAGAAAGGAGACACTGGGGGGGGGGGGGGATAACACGTGCCAGATACTAGGTACGTGTATTGTTACATGTCCTTTGCAGTAACAAATTTATTTAGAGTGTGTGTGTGTGTGTGTGTGTGTGTGTGTGTGTGTGTGTGTGTGTGTGTGTGTGTGTGTCTCTGTGAGACACAGTGACTTGGTCTGTGATCACATGATCTGAGTCTAGATTGAGGTAGAACTGAGATAGTTTATGCATTGTCACCTTAATACTAGATAAGAAACCTGGATGAGTAGTTCATTAGAGAACATGTCATATGTTCCTCCATGGTTAATTGGCATAATTATTACTCACTGAGTCGCATTCCTTTTCTGCTGTCTGTCACCTGCTTCAACCTGTTACTCAACAGGAAGCCTTTAATAACATTCCTTTCAAGGTTATTGATAGTTACAATATAGTCTTTAGTTTTTAGACACTTTATCACTATTCATTCTGTAGTCCTGGGTTTGTTTGTTTTAGTCTTTATTTATCTACTGTGTGACTTTTAGTAAATCACTTGGAGTGTACTTGCAGGTCACCCCCCCCCCCCCAAAAGAGGCACTTGCACTTGGTAGGTTTACCCATTAACATGGGCACTAGGGGGTACAGAGGAAATTATCCATTGCATAGAAAAAGAAGGCATGATTTGTGCTTTTAGGGATTTTCTAAATATTGTGCAATACCTGGGAAGCTTTGAAAGTTTTATTGAAAATGTGTCTTCACCCCCATCACCATATTTCCTAAACAGGCCGAGGCAGTAGTAGTAGTAGTCCTTTTTAGTAAAATTACTTTAACTTGCTGGTTTGTGTATGGCAAGCCCTGCAATAATTGATCCATTACTGTCAGTCCCCATTTCTTTCACATAGAAACCTTTGTGTTAACAGTATTAAGGGTTTGAAACTGCAGAAAAATGCGGGGGAATTGCTTTGTCTCACACAAAGGAAATCCATGCCAGCCATTTTTATGTTGCTGAAACGTGGTTTCTGACAAACGTATGTCAGCTAACTTACACTGAAGCATGCAGAATTCATTGCTTGAAATTAATTTCCCTTCTTACAGCTGTTATTTTTGTACATGCTTCTGTTTCCTTATGTTATGGTTCAAACTCCTTTTTAACCAACATGTACTGGGAGTGCTATGATATACATTTCTGTTCTGAAAACATTATGAATTTGCTTGTACAACCATTAAGATAATGAAACCTCTATCCCTGCTGAAGCATTGCTTTTTACTTTTCTATTTATAGGTTAATTTATGTGCACCAAGCTCGCACGTCGACATACTTCAGATCAGGTACAAGAGCAACACTAATGAGAAAATAATTATTTGTAGTAAGAGTTTCGGCCTCTTCCAGACTTTGATTCAGCACTGGGGAATCGCAAGGTTGTTTAAACTGACACTGAATAAAGAATCTTGTTCTTTTCTGGGCCAGGGTTTTGATAACAAATGATCTGAGTGAGAATATTCGTGAACCTTAGGCTAGGATAAACTATGCTGCCAGACTTCACTGGAGGGGACAGTACTATGCTGTGGAGGACAAAATCTGCTCTCACTTTGGGGTGTACAAATTACTGGTTTGAAAGGTGTAGTTATGATGCCATTGTACATAACATATTTCTTTTTTCTCTCTTTTTCCCTTCTGCCTATACAGCATCTGTGCAAATGCTTTTCAGGAGGTACTTCAGTCTTTACCTTCAAAAGTTTATTATTAATTTCAACCAGAATTCGTAAATTCATGTATTAAGGATAAGAGCTATATGCCCAGTGTAAGTCATTCAGATGGCGTATCTGCTTTGGATTCCATAGATCTCCATTAGTTCACCCCAGGTTTTTAAACTTGACCTAAGAATCCTTACATGAGCAGTCTGTGGTTAAAAAGTAACATTTCTCTGAAGTATTTTATACCTGTAAATGCTAGCACCCCGCAGCGAAGTGCAGGCACATTAACCCTGAAGATTTATGCTGCTTCTGTGGTCACCATCCTTCCTCCCCATCATGCAAAGGAGACCTCCTTGGCTGGCAGTCCCTTACATTTCACCTGTCAATATTCAGAACAACTCCCTGCTGCACTTATACTCTGTACCCCAATAACAGCAGCTAACCTGGCAGAAAACAGCGATCCTCCAGACACCCACACTAAGCCAGATCACAGGTGACTCTGATCCCATCATTTTCACCCAGACTGGTAAATACTGGTATTCACACACCAACCTGGAAACAAAGTCCTAATTTTAACATCTAGAATCAGGCTAGTTTGATCAGAGACTGCAAAGCTTGTGTGGCCTGTGAATTATTTCCAGCTGTTGTGGATTGGTGTTGGGCGACTTCTATACTTCCAACTCCTGTGACATCTGTCTGTTTCTAAACACCATCTTGAGTTTCTTGCTGGCAGTTAGTCTCTGTAGCCCACCAGCAGCATGACACAGAGTAGCTTTTAAACCATATGAAATGGAGTTACAGTGATAAACATCTTCACCCCCCACTTCTCCTGTTTGAGTGACCACAGCTGGGCTCCATACCTAAAAAAAAATATAGCATGACAGCAAGTGAGGTCTACCCATCCATGACCTATGATTATGATGAATGTTTGCATTTCTAAATATAATGTTGGCGATTGGTGGCCTCCTCCTTCCAGCCAACCCAATATATTGATAAGTGATTTATCCCCTATTCTTAGCTCAAAGTCTTCACAATACATTCATACAGTTTCCGCTTACAGTAATCCTGATGTACTGCTTCAACCAATTCTTGGATGCACAGTGAAATCTGCTCCTGGATAGAAATATTTTACATGGCTGGTTGGGATTCTACATGAAAGATGTTTCACAGTACTGTCCAATCAGATTGACTTCTTTCTGTCCAATGCTAAGGATTCTGATGCTCCTATTAATCAGATGCATGACGAAATCTGCCTCTGGGTTTTGAATCCGAAATAGTTTGTGTGGCTAGTTGCAGTTGCATGTTGAATTTGCTTTGTAGTACCATCCTGTATTAAACCACATCTGTTGGTATAGCTTACCTAACCCCTACTGCAAAGTCTTTGAAGTTGCAAATGATCAATGGAGAACAAAGGGAGTGATAAATATCCTCTCTTTATAAATCCATGCTTTCAACTTCAGAAGTGTAGACAAGATTTTTGGAATTACATGCTGGTTTGTACATAAAGTTGCAGAATGACTCCCATGCCCACATACACTTTGCAATACATGTATCTTTTCAATACTGAAAAAGATCTTGAAATGACACAATTTAGCAAAGCATTCAGCCAACCCAAAATCCCGTGATAAAAAAAAAAAAAAAATCTATAACTTAAGAAGCCATGGTAAATGTACCATTTTGTTTTAATTTAACTTGTGGCATATGTCTTAGCCTACTTATTAAATAATTTTTTTTGCTATGGCACGTGCCAAGCTATAACCTTTTTAAGTGGGCTTCCTCAGTATTTTTTTTCAGCAATAGTCATTTTAAGGATGATGTTTTGATCTGTCTGTCATTTAAGATAATGTAAAGATGTTCTAATGTAAAGCTGTTCTAATTTACTCCCTTCTTCATTTTTTGACATCTTGAATAACAACAGTGTAGAATTTTGCTTAAAACTATTTACAACAGGTTACATTTGCATCACTGAACATCAAGTTTTAAAGCCCATTATGATTTTTAAATTACCTTTAGTAATTTTAATGAAGTGAAAAATAAATGTTTAAACTGATAAAGTGTTCATTTATTTACTTTATTGTGAGAACACAAATATATTCACAAGAACAAGTTCCATATTTTGGTCAGAATGACATATGGTAGTAATAGTTTTATTAGTATCTTTAATTTTCATCCAAAAAAGTTTTTTTTTGGCTTTTTGTGAGTAGTGATTCTTCTAAGTATCCCTGTTTTTCCTGTTGAATGTTTGTATAACTGTTTGTGTATCTGCACGAGTTTTCTGAAGATTGCATTCCCTTTTTGCTACCTGGCAGTCCTTTATACATCTGTCATTGTGAATAGATAATTTTTCATGTTAACAATAGAGTTATAAATTGACTTCATGTAACTAATTGATTTTCACCATGCTGGAAA